>NC_135856.1:15995299-16177799 GCF_031162955.1 Sander vitreus | reverse complement strand
TATTGAGAACTATTAATGATGGAGGGATAACAAACTCACTAATATTCACTAATAGTCTCCTTTTTTATAGACTTTAGGCTGCTCTCGACATGCCTCTGAGAATAACTGGTGATGTTTGTTGCCTTAATCCTACAATTTAGATATGTATGTAGGGCTATAACTAAGGATTATTTGCATATTGTTTTATTCTACCTCTGTTTTTTTTTTGTATATAATGAGGTCATCATTTATTTTAAATATACCAAAAAATATCAACATTTTTTGTATATAGCCCTTTACAGCAACCAGCAGGTCTCCAAAGTTCTTCATATCAAGGAACAAGGTACAATAGTGACAAATGCTCATCGACAAGTAATCAAAGCCTAACATGGCATGTTACAGTCACTTATTTTGTCTTACTAAGACCGACACTTCAAGTCCTTGTTTTTGTCCTACACTACACACCTACGCATTGAAGAATTGTTTGAATGTGCAAATGTTTGTCTTTAAAAGTCTAACTAAGAGATAAGAACCAAAACGTATTCAAATATGGGGTATAAAAAGGAAACAAGCACATCTTTTATATACTACGATATACTGTAGGTACTATAAATATAAAGATATGAACATTTGCTTAATGCTGTCCCTTTCATTTTTGGTGTCGTCAAGGACGCCAAGGACAGGGTTCAAACTGCGACTCAAGTCTGTCCATCCTATTCTGTAGAACCCTGTTGTGTAGGGCATATTTTTATTCCCCTCAGTAGTCTTATCTCAAAGCCCATATTTTGCCACTTTATCCACTAATATCAATATTCTAAAACCATCAGTTGTTTTTCTGAGCAGGGAAATAAGAACAGTAGATTAAGTTTCTAATTTGTGACGCACACAGAAAATATTTTTTAAATACTTCTGGGATGTTGCCAGCTTGTGGATTTCAGGTTTCAAGTAATGTGTGAAAAAGCGTGGCCGGGTTAGCTCAGTTGGTAGAGCAGGCGCACACAAAAGTGTAAAAAAGCGAGTTTTAACAAGTTTTATATTTATACTCTTTAAAGGTGAAGCTGTTTTTAGAGGGTGTAAGATTCCCTAAAGGCATCGATGGCAGTGGATGTGTGATGGAATGACAAAAGATGGCCAAATGAAGATGCACCGCAAGTCACCAGGCCAGGCCTGCTGTGCCACGCATCCTAACCAGGGTACAATCAATCATGAGTCCTTGTGTCCTTATTTCTCTATCTATCCATCCCGGCATCCATCTCTGTCTTAGGCTGGTTGGTGTCACACTGATAGAGTTGTGAAGAAGAGGGGACTAACAATGACATGAGGGACTTGGGTCACATCAACCACAGCCAAGTGATGAATAATCCAGTTTAGGCGCAGCAAGGAAATTAACATTTTTGGATGCTGAAGAAAAACATCTTGAGACATTTCATCAATCACGCCTTCTTTTGTTTCTCTCAGTGGATTGATGCCCCCTTTTATCACTCAGAAAGCATGGGATTAAGCTTTGGTTTTCTTCACTGTCTTAAAATGCAACCTGTTGTACCTTTTTTAAGTGTTTTCATGCCCCTGTTTTTTTGTGTGTCTTTTCTTCAGAGTTTCAGTTGGAGGTCAGAAAAGTGTTCCATTGTGCAGAATTTCTTCAAGTAATGGCACCAAAATCAGTGATTGGTCTGAATGTGAACGTCTTTAGGAGTAATTTGGACTGCGTTGTGAATTGAATGAAAAAATCCATACATTAAAAGATTGTCTGAATGTTTGGGTTACACTTTACTTGAAGGTATCTACATAAGAGTGACATGACACTGTCATGAACAAGTCTTGAACATTTATGACATAATGCTTATTTTAGTAAGTGTCATTCAGTTTTTGTCATGACAAGTTAGGGAAAGTTAAGGCTCTGACACACCAACCCGACAGCCGACCTTCGGCAGAAAAGGCAGTCGGACTGACTGCACGAGACGTAATACGTCTTCATAACAGCAGGCGCCGCTAATCTGTATTGAAGCCCAAAAACTGAAAACCGGCAACTGATTGGACGAACGCGTCACGTGGGTCTTGCTGCTCCCAGATTTTACAACCGAGCATAATGGCGGCTTCGTTTGACGGCTCATATTTTACAAAGAGAGTTCACTGAAACGTGTTTCTGAAAATATTTTAAGTTTAAAGTTCAGTTTAAAAGACTTTCATCAGATTTTGAGAGGCGTTAGTCAGGCTCATCCCGCTCGTCATTTCCGGGTTAGCGCTCCACCAATCAGATTGGCCATTGAGTCCGATTGCCCGCCTTCCAAGTCAACATGTCAAATCGGCCCAAATGAAGGCCGACGGCTCCTCTGACTGACGACGGCACGGAACACACCGAACAGACTCGGGTCACTGACCTCGCCAGACTGTCCGACGGCCGATAATCGAGTTGGTGTGTCAGGGCCTTTAGGGTTAGAGGTTAGGGTTCATGTGTCATGACAGTGTCATGTGTTCATGACAGTGTCATGTCACCCTTATGTAGATACCTTCAAGTAAAGTGTTACCAATGTTTCTTTATGTGGTTTCTGAGTGTGGCTCAGTGCCAGTAGCTTATTTTCCATCATACACTTCTTATTGAAAAGAAGTGCTATTCAGTGACATTGGAGAGAAAAATATTCATACCTGGCATTGGTTATTAAGGTAACCACATATGTTATAAGCACCAGGACCCATTTCTGATATAGCTGTTGCTTATGTAAAGCAATTCAAAGCCACATCAGTTGCACAAGATATAGATAATATTCTCTGTGTTGCTGCCTATATCCTAGGGAAAGCTTGTATCTCATGTTCGCCCAGGAAACTGTATGACCCCTATCTTAATCGAGAGTATACAGTAATAATAATGCATTTTTATTTATATAGCGCTTTTTACAACACTCAGACACTTTTTTTTTTTTTAACTAGATGCCAACATGTAGCAGACTTTCACACTAAGATGTTTCCCTCCTTCATGCTTTCTGCTCTGCAAGCTGCAAGCTTTGTTGCTAAATCATGGCTTTGATTTATCTCAATCCATTTGCAACAAATGTGTGCTGGTGAAAGTTAGCAGGAAAGGCCCCACATTAAAAAGCTGGTAGCAGAAATTCTCAGATTACAAGAGACAACTGATGTGTTGCACTAGTAGAGGAGAGTGATGGTGTAGATACCGGTACGACTTTCAGGCCTGATTTGGCAACAGTCTGAGAATTGGGCAGAGTAACAGTAGACATTACATAGTTTTGTGCGCAAACAACTTCTGTATACTTCATACTATTGATGCAAAACTTGTTGAAAAGCAGAGAAAAAGTAAGGATTCCTCCAACAAAAAAACATTTTTGTACAATTTATTGAACGGCACCATTAACAGCATCTTAAAAAGCAGGTGATGGCACCTTGAGATCTGAGATTTTTTTTTTTATCCTAGTTATTTGTCGCCCAATAGATGGCAGATTAAAGCAAGGTGTGTTGGAAATATGCAGAAGGTATAGAGCACATTGGAGTAATGCACCAAAGTTTATAATGATTTCATGGACCACGATGACTCATTTCTGGATGTTTCTCTATACTGTTGTGTAAGGGATATTATAGCACATTAAGACCTATCCACCCCACAGCTCTGTGGATCAAATTATCCTTATTCGGCATGTTTGTGGGAGCTGATGTTTCTTTGGGATGTTTTTAGCTTAAAATGGCGAGGGAGAAACAACATTGGTGCCAACACACTCCTCTAACAAACAATTTAGAATGCAGTTTATCTTGCTGACAAATTGGACAAATGATAGCTTTGAGATTGATTTTGGATAAAGTCATCAGCTTCAGCTGGAGAATGTGTGGTGTGGCAGACAAGGGCATGGCAAACAACTTTGTGGAGTAGGAGATTGTCTTACGGTCTTACCTTCTCTCTCTTTCTCACCTGCACACACACTTATGTTCACACACCACAGTCATTCCGTATAAAATGGAGACAGGCACCTAGAGAAGCCCGATATGATGCAGGAATGAGGTGTGGCCGTTTCTGCTCAGCTCATCTGCAGACCCGGATCACATCCAGATGTCCACCAACAGGCTGTTGTTGAGACGGGGCGAGGTCGTTTCCCCTTCCACTCCCTTCTCCATCCATCCTTCACAACACGCACGGCCACCACGCTGGCAGTCGCAAGCTTTTCCACAAACTCTCAATTGTGCATTATCCCTGAAAACGCACACGCTAATAAGGAAGAGAATCTAGCGAGCTATGATTTCACTGGTCCTTTCCCACCAACATCTTTAAAGCAGAGGATGACACAACACTTGGAAACAAACACTTATTGGGCTGTGTGTGTTCTTTAAGAGTTGGTCTCATTACCATGTCTTTGAGTAATCCGTCTTTTTAATACTGTCTTAGTGGACATTAGAGGGGATTTAGCTGGTATTATGGGTTTTACTGTGACGCTAATACTCTGACCATGTATTCTGCAATTTGAATAATCTATTATATTATTGTATATTAACCATGTACAGCTATTGGACTAGGTCATGATGGATGATTTCAGTCGTCACAGACAGCTTAGGTTCAATAACATTTGACCCTTTTACTTAGTATTACTTAAAGTTCATTGCCTCATTCTACAATTCATTCGGCTGTTGGTTTTTCATATGTTATGCTTTTTTTCAGTTAATTAATGGAGGGTGTCTGCTCTTTTTGCTATGGTGGAAGTCTGACATGCCACTGTGGACACTTGTATTCCTTCACTCCTGGATGCTGAGTAGGGGTGTAGCCTCACTGTACTGAACCAATTTGAGGGGGATTTTTACTTTGCCAATACCAGGTTTACTCAATTGTTTTACTTTGCTTCAATCAACCTCAATCCTTGTACCACACAAAGATGTTGAATATCACTTAATTCAGCTACTCCTACTTTCTTACATAATTGATCTACTGTACGACACACTTGGATTGGGCGAAGTAGCAAATATTTACAATATATATACTGTGTGTATATGTATATATATATATATTTATTGGTAATATTAAATAAAGCATTATTGTTAATATTGCAGTAACTTAAATGCTTTATATTGACTTTTATTAGGTTGTTTATGTACTTTTAAGCATAGATCAAAGGAAGCCAGTACACTCAGGCACTGCAGACCACCAAGATATTTATGAACATTACAATAAACCAGTTTTTGAGTTATGAAACATAAAAAGAAATAACTTGCAGATGTTTATACATGTGCTCCATGTTCTGGTAATTTGTTGCTGTAACTTATAGTGCTTTATTAATTTAATAATGTGAAATTGAAGAAATAACTGCTGATTGCTGTTGCAAAAGTTATTTATCAAGTTTTGATAAGAAAAATCCTTAAAAGCCAGTTAAGAGAACATGTGTAAATGTCACAATATTGTTTATCATCAAAAGGTTTAGAAATTCTGACATATGACATAGTTTTACATATTCACGCCTAAAGCAGCATAATGCAAGAACTGCTGTTAGCTGTTGGTGACATTCGGTTCAGTATCACCTCTCGGTGTATCACAATCAAGCTAGTGTGCACCATTGATGTTCCATACAGATGTTGTCAGTAAAAGCATGCTTTTGGGTAACTTGTTTGATTGCATTACTGCTGCACTGTTACTACTAGGACTACAGTATTACTACTCTCCTCCATAGGAATCATTTGGAAAATCCTACAGTATTACTGTAAAAGACATAGAGGAAGAAAAACTTTACCATTGGCCATCATTGTGTGACATTATCTGTGTTAATACATTAATCATATGAAGAATATGAAGTATCAGGATGTTATGATTTGACTGCTTGTGTCTGCTGATTGTTTTTTTTGGTTTGTTTTTTGGGGAGAATTGCCTAGTGCGTGTGGTATTTGTACTATTTAACGGCAAACTGATGTTGCTTTGCTGTAATTTTTCCCTGGAGAGCCTTTGCGGGCATATTGACCAGGGAAAGCACATTAGCCATATGTGTTGGTGGTATTGGTGGTTGGGAAGCTCTGCGATTTCAGCTGCCTGTTCCTTTGGCTCTGGGCGAAGGATTCCCTGCCATTTAATGGTACCTTAGACTGACTCAGGCTTGGCCCAGCAGGTTCCTTTTGGCTAACGCAAGTGACAGCGGGAACAAATCTCCTTCTCTGTTTATTTAATTGCTAACCGCTCCGGTTTGGAGGCCATGTTCAAAGGGCCGACTAGCAGAGAGCTGCCTCGCGTTCCCCTCAGACTCGGGTTAGCATGGGTCATCCCACATAATGAGTGGAAGGACTTACTTTACCGAGTCTGCCTCAACCCAAAGCCAGCACGTGGTTCCCATTTAAACACACAGGGAAGATTGCGCCTTCATCTGCTGGGCATTTTTATGTGTTTGTGTGTGCAAGTGCACATATATACATCTGTTATTTAGCAATCTGTGTGTGCGTGCACACAGATGAGTGCGTATGTTTAAGAGTGTAAGTGCCTTCTCTGAGTGTGAGATCACTGTGTTTGTACTGAAAGTCTACACCACATGTCCAGCACATGTTGTCACGTTGTGACTGGCACACAGGCCATATTTATATCTGCTGGAGGAGCTCAGAGGCCAATGGCCAACCTGCGATGGGATGGAGTTCAAGGTAGACGTCAGAGCAGGACCTCACACACACACACACACACACGTACAAACACACAGACTTCGGTAGAGAGCAGGGTGGGCTAATCTTACAGATGCACTGTGCAAAGACAGTGAGGCAAGGAGACTGAGGGGGCAGATGGGAGGAGGGTGAGGGAGGAAAAACAAAGGTCGGTAGACTTGGAAGGACAGTATAAGAACGGATGAGACCGAAAAAGTAAGTGAGATAAGATACTAAGAGAGATTATTCTTTCAGTGAAGAACTTGGCCAATTGAACTCACTCATGAGGAACTTAATTATTTATTATTATTATTATTATTATTATTATTTATCATAGCCATTGCAGAGAGAGGAATGGACAAAGGAAGAAGTCAATACCATTTCAAATGTTTTAAGAGGGTGATTTTTAAAAACTATATTAAAATGTATTTCTAAAGCCCTTTTCAAAACCCAGCTAACAATGTGCTTCACACAAGGCAGCAAATTAAAATTGTCACACTGAAGGGGACCCTGTAGTAGATAGTGGGAGGAGAAAGATTCCACTCGACAGCTTGTACATTCTGTGTTTACCCACATACATACATTTTTGTGTTACATAAGCGCTATACAGTTTTCAGGAGCTTTTGTTGTGTTGGGACATCTTTTGTGAAAACTGTTCACTCAACTTTTATGTATTTAGTATTAGTTAGTTTAGTAACTGTAGACATACCAGATGTATTGCATTGGAGAGGTAATTGAGGTATTTGAGGAAATTTAAGTGATAGCTGTCACCTAACCTTTTTAAAGTGATACTATACATATCTGTCCCATTAGAAACTATTTTTACAAAACATGTCACTAATATGCCACCTTTCTAGAACAAAACCTTTCAAGTGGGGAATGCTTTGTGCCTCTTCTAATTCATCTGTTATCTGATAACCCTGCATGTGTGCTATCAGACACAATCTACAGGCTAAACTAAGGAGGAGAATCCTTAGAATTCCCCTCCCCCTCTTAGACAAAAGATGAAAAACTCACTTTAAAACCTAGGTTTGCCTCACAATTTGAATAAGAGGCCCTTTATTGGCCTGTTTTTTTTGTGGAAAATGTTCACTTCAGTTTGATGTGTTATGGTCACTGCACAGATCTGTGCCCCTTGAACAAGACGGGCTCCTAAAAAAAGGCCTTTGATCTGTTATCTAATCATTCTCATCTGTTTCACTCTTGGCCTAATATCACCCTCCCGTTTTGTGCTATTGTTACACAATCGAGACAGGCTGTAAGTGTTTTAGTGTGGGCATAGACCTGCACTGTCCAGACTAAAGAGGATAATCATACACACAAAGGAAATATAACATATATATATATTTTTAGGAATTACGTATGGACCAATCTAGTTTTTTTGTTTTTTTTACATTTTTTTAATTAAATCAATCTGCGAGCTCATGTTTCATTTGCTCTGACAGATACGTCTGGCTCCCCTCACGTTCAGACAGATTTCCATTCGACCAGGCCCGGGGCGGACCAATCACAACTGTTTATCTAATATGGGGCGGGTTTAAGACGATGACCGTCCTGTAGGTCTGTCCATCGCAATGCCCCAGGCTCAGGAAACTGAGATCAAACTGTCAAACTAGGCAGTGCAGATCAAATAATCATCAAAATTCTGTTACTGTATTGTCTATTTCCCTATTGCCTCAAATGTTTCAGAGACATATTTTAGTGTACTGTTTTAGCTGTAATTTGAGAGTTTGTTACCAGGCCATGTTTTTTTTTTCCTTACTGAAAACAGAACAAGCACCGCCCCAACATGCATGTGTCACTCAGCACTACAGCGCAAGTTTGCTTTGATTGGTTGTGATTGGTTGGTTACATCCGGGGGCATTTTGGTCCGCACCGTTGATAACACCTGTATAAGGGATTTAATTATCACCTAAAAGAAGTATTTCAGATGTTGTAAAACTATACCTGCACTATGTAAGCTTTCCATAGAATTTCTGCAAAAGTGAGTCCTGTGGTCAGTACACACATTTTCAGCATTAATAAAAAAAAAATACATTTAGTTCTGCAATTGATCTATTTTTAAAATTAATATAGTTCATTTGTAATGATTAGAAAAATGATACTAAACATTGTTGTTGTAGTTAAGCATTTAACTTATTTACTTTCATGAACTTTTAAATTGAATTGAAAAGGGGATAAATTACAAGTTAAAATTAAGAGCCATCTGTGTCTCCTTCCTCATGCAGCCCACACATGAGCCCACTAGTGGGCAGTAGAGGCAGTTGCAGCACACGAGTCATGGTCCTCAGTGAAACAATTGGTGTTTACACCTACCAACTGGTATGATTCACGGCTGTGTGCGTTCTCTTCCGTGGGATAGATGTGTTATGGTGGTGGAATGATCCAAGTTTAGGGCGGATGAGGTGGGAGTCACAGGATCTCACACAAGATTTGTTAATTTGTTTAATTCCTCTGAGGAGGTTTCTTCTTCTCCTCCAGTAATCAGCACCTCCTCCTTTTCGCTCATCAGCCGGAGGAGCTGGGTAATTACACGACAGCTGTAGCTGCAGCTGTTTTAATGGCTGCAGCTTGTAGTGCACTGTCAGGCTTCATAGCTACAGTGCGATGATGATGATGTACTGTGCGTGTCATTCATTCATGGGTCTTGTGTGTCTGTGTGTGAGAGAGTGCAGCTACTAGGACTACACTTACATGTTCACATTGTGTGTGTGCAACTCTGCGTACGCATGTGGTTTTACTCTGTCTCTAACTGTCAGCGCATCCAGCCATGTTTTTTAGTGAATGTAGCCCACAGTGGAGCATGTGGTATTGTTGTGTGTCATAGTTTTGCTGTTTGCCTAGTGCCCTGCATCACTCCTAGCTGTCCACAAGCTATGTGGGAGGCTGTTTCCTCTCAGGATGGGAAGTTGTTTCAGCCGCACTGTTGGCCAAACATTTATTCTGGCCTCTGTGAGTACAGTGCAATTACCCTAAATCCACCACATACTCACTAAGATTTTTAGCAATTATGTTACATTATGTATGCATCTTGTATTCGACCCTGGTATGCCAACTGTTCCCACCTCTGTCTTTGTCAATTTCAGATTCACATATGTGTTATTGTCATCAGTGTATTCAAGCAAAGTATGTCTAGATCAGGTTGTATGTATAATGTAAAGCCCTTAGTAGTAGGGGCTTGGGTTTGTATTTATCCTTGATTGTCTCTGGGTTCTAGCCACACGTGGGCACATTGTGTTAAGAAAGAACCATTGTCCTGAGGCTCAGTGCAGTTTGCCCCTGTGCTGCACCTGTTGTATTTTAGGGACTCCACCACTCACCTTACTTGGCAGTGGAAGGAGAGTGTCACTGGCCAGTGGATTGCCAGCCCGGTGTGAAAAATCTCCTGCCACTCACTCTGTGCATGGTGCACCTGACAGCACCCTGTTCCTCTAATCACCAAATGATGCACTTCCTCCCATTTCTCACCACTCTGTATTTCTCACTCACACACTTGCAATATTATAATAATTGCCACTGATAACCTTCTTTGCCACAAAAGGAAAAGCTATTTAAAAATTTGCTTTACTTAAACTTATATCACATGCTTCTGTCAGCTGCAAATGTTGCAATCTTGTAAGGCTTCTGTAATAACAGTTTGATACCTCCATAAAACTATATTGCCATGACTACATGACAGACACCATAACGCTTGGATTTTGCTAATTTAACCTGCTTGTTTTGTTATCTTTCTATAAACTGGTTCTTATTGTTTTCGAGCTACTGATAGACCTATCTATCAGAAGTGCCACTAATAAAGACTTTGAACTTTATCCATATTGAAAGAGTTCTCAAAATGACACTCATGCACAGTGCATGATCCAAAGTAAAGTCCACCAACAGCCACAAACCCAGACTTGATCCCACCTTATCTGAGAATTTTCCAGGCAACAACTCCTCTGATGTTAATCATGTTCTGCATCCCCACTGATCTTTAGCAGATATATACCATCTGGCCTTGAACTCTCTTTTCCACAATAAAACATCTCTATCATGGGTGATATAGCTCTGTGTTTCTTTCTGCTCTCTCCTCTGATCGGCACTGTGGGTTAACACTGTGGGGATGACTCCGCTTCAGTCTAGGACACAACTGTTTGTCGGAATCATGTCACATCCGGGAAGTGTATGTATGCAAGTGCGTGTGCCTTCCTCCATTTGCATGCCTGTTAGGGTGTGCCTGTCTGTATGATGCTCATAGACCAGTGTGTATACACGTGTGTTTGTGTCAGCGTCTCTGCATTGGAGCATATGTGTCTCCATGCGTGTGAGTGCATTATAAGTGAAACAGCGTCTGGCATGAAGATCAAAGTCCCTCCATAACTCCTTAGTCAGTCGGTCGGTCGGCCAGCCAACATATTGCCAGTAAGCTCCACTCACCACGGGGGATGTTGAGTTATTAGACTCAGATTATTTCACTTACAACACAGTTGTTCAGTTTGTGAGAAATTCACAGTCTCTCTGTATTTGTCTTACTTTGTTTACAACTCTGTCATAATCGAGAAAACTAATTTGTATTGTTATTGAATGCTTTAAAATGGTAGTAGAAGTTAAAGATCATTGCAATGTTCAAGTAATGGTCGCCATCAGAAATTGTCAGTGATATTTTGGTGTGTGTGTGTGTGTATGTATGTATATATATATATATATATATATATATATACACACACACATACACACATTGCTTTTTTCCTTCTCATTGTGCATTTTAAGTTGTCTTGTAGTTAATCAAACCCTAGTAGTTCAGCAACCCCTAAATAACCCACAATTGTCATTATGTTAATGTATAATCATTAAGTTTACTGAATATTAAGTATAAGTCATTGTTTATTTGGATGTATATTAGCTGTGGAAATCTACTGGTTTTTTCAGGGAATTCCTGTAAGTGAAATATGTTGTAATTACTACTAGAATTTGTATTTGCAACCAGAAAATAACTTTATGTAATGTGTATGGGTTTTAATGTGTGTTATCACACATTAATAGATGATGTGTTATCATCTATTGGGCAGGACTGTAACCAGATGGTTGTAGATAAACTGGTAACTGCCAGAATCCAGTAGGTAGATCACTGTTCTCTACAATATTAATCTCATTCAATTAAACCTGTTTTTTTTTTTAAACCATTTCCTAGCTTCTCAATATGTCACCCCCTCCTGGGTGTCCTTGCTAATGAAGTGTGATGCTAGTGATGAAGTGTAACAGCGGCTGGTTTGGAGGTGCTGTGCCAGTGACAGGGTGGTCCCAGCCTCACACTGCTGCTGCTGGCACCCTCATGCTCATCATGCACACATTGTTCGATGGCACCTGGCCATAAGAGGGGTGATGGCGGAAAGCCCGGTGATGATCAGACTTATCCTCATTGCTGCACTGTGTTCTGTGTATGTAAATCCGTGTTTTCATTAATCCAAAATGACAGAACCGATCACTTTTGTATTAATTGTATGTAATACACTGGTAACTTGAATTCATGTTTATTGCTTTCACTGTTCAATGATGGCTGACCATATAGGATGGGGGATACATTCAGTCTGGAAAGCCTATAAAGTGGTATAAGTTCTCCTCATTGTTCTTACTCCTTTCATTTGTATAGGCATTTGTTTTTATTCATTGGTAGACAACATTTTGGGTTTGATCTTAACTAACTGTGCACATTATATTGATGTTTTCCAGCCCAAGTTCATAATTGCTAAAAACTATTATGGTCAACATATGCCCAACAGTTCTGATGACATCTGTTATTCTGCTGACAAGGTTTTGTTTTTATTCAGCTGGCATCTTAAGATGGCAGCATGACTTACCTGATTTTTGTTTTGTTTATGAGCACAGTGCTGATCACTTCCAGTCTTTGCAGACTCAAACTCAGGTTGTTTAAAAAAGCTTGAGTGGTATTCTAGTCATGTGATGCTCCTGAAAGGGCCCGTATTTCCTCAGTTCAAGGAGAGATTCAGTTATTCTGTCTGATGCCAACGATGCATTGGAGCATCATAGGATGGGCAACTGTAGGAAGAAAGGACTGTAGAAAGATATGTTGAAAGAATAAATGAAGAAAGAATCTTAAATGTCAGAATTTTCCAATGATTCTATAGTTGCTATGCAACATAGCTAGCTTGTAGAAATGCAAAGTGTTAGCATACAGTATGTACAAGCATCATGTCAGCCTATCACCATACCATGCCTTACCAACATGCTAACTTTGCTAACATGCTTAAGATAGCAATAGCATGAATAACCCATTGTACTCCCCCCACATAACTTTAATGGACTGCATTCCAATAATTCACATGGACCTTGTCTTTGGAGTCAAGCAAGTACAAACCCAATAGTCTGTACGTGCTAAAACTGAACTTGTGTGGAGGCTTTTCTCAATTTATGTGCATTTCTTTTAAGTGTGTTCTTTCAAATGGAGGTTCAACTTTATGAAATTAATTTATCAGCTGGTCATCCTTTTTGGTGTCCATCACGTGCGATGATGGATCTTGGGGTAAACCTAACAGGGTTAGGGAGGTGAAACTGTCTGTGGACACAGCCGGTTTCAGTTTCAAATTGGCACACAAATGGTTTGAATTAAGGCTGGAAATGTGGAGGCCGTGCATGTTATGGAAGTTGAAGTGGTGGGTCACTACTGTTCCAGATTTTTGGTATTATCATACCCTTTTTCAGATTCAGTTTTGATTGTTCACATCAATTACAAGTCCTCACATCAAGACTGTATGAAACCCAGTTTGTGCTGTCTTCCCAATGTACCAGTGGCTCTCTTTTCAAGTTTATCATGTTGTATATTTGCATTCATACCATTGCATTGAGAATACTTCTGATTAATCAGAGAGTGCGCAGGCTCTGATGTAACAGTGCCAATATTGTTTGAAATTAATATACAGAGGTGGAAGGCTGCTTCTTTCAACTGTCAGTAGGCCACAACTCCTGCTGGAGAAGTAAAGTTACATGTATTCCAAGTTTGACAAAGACAGTTCCAACACACAGTTTTTATTGAAAGAGTGTGCTGCCCCACAACATGAATAAACAATACTATCTTTTGAACATTGGCAAGTGTGGCTGTGGCATAAGCTGCATAAAGCAAGACATGTATCATCACTCAGCTAGCCACTATTCTAGACAGAGAAAATGTCTAATGATGCAATAATAGATATCCCAAAAGTATTGACCGGGGGAGCATGTCAGTCCATTTGGAGGGACTCAGAGATTTATTAGGGTCAGGCGATAATATCCAGCAGTGAGACTAATCTATACACATGTGGTCTGGCACTTCAGAAGGCCAGATGTTAGAAGGGCGAATTGTGTGCATGGTGATGCCCTCACAAACCCCATTAACACGTGGCCATAAAGACAAAAAACAGGGTAGATGCTAAGAAGATATACTGTATGGAGTTTATTTAGCTTACAGCAATAAATGAATTTGATCAGTGCATATATAATGGTATAGGGCTGTTCTGATCTTGGGACATTACTTTACTACTTTTGGGGATTTAATACAGGCAGGCAAAAAGAGGTATTTTAATAATAATGTTCCTGTAGCCTACATTTGTTTTTCATAATATCCCTCATCTCCTCAATTCTGCTCATTGCCCATCTTATTTGCTTAAGTCGGCAGTTCTGTGCATCATATTCCTATTGCATTTCAGAGAAATGTTACTTAATATTAATTGATTTCTAATGTATCACATTATGACTGGTTGGCTCCTGGGTGAAAAAATAAAGTGGCTTTTCCTGAACTGTTGGTGTTGGACACCACAGCAGAAATTAAGTCATTAACTATCCATCTCCAGTGTGACTATTTAAACAATAATAGAAAGCCCATTATGAATAAATAAACTGACATTTTTATTGTCGTACTAGACGATTTTTAGGAAAAGAAAGTGGCTGTGTTTGTGTCCTCGCTCCTAACATGTCAGATGGCCAAACACATTTTTAGAATTATTTCTTTACTGAGTCTCATCTTCCATAGACAGACATTGCGCATTTCTGTTTTTTGGTCTTTATTTTAGTTCTTTTTTTTTTTTTGGCAGGAATTCAAATGATTTGTTGGGTTTGCACTCAGTTTAAAACTGGTAAAAACTCTGAGGTTTTGAATGAAACTCCCCCTAATCCTCACTCCCCACTGTTCCTCAGGGTGAGTTTGTTTACAATAAGCAGCCGAGAGCAGAGAAAAAGAAAGAAGTTGAAAGAAACTCTTCCAAGACTGTGAAACTTCTTGTAAATACCATAATTGCCCTGAGTTGTATCATCATGCTGAGTGCCCCATGTGTGCCAAGTGAAGTTCCAGTTACATCCAGAGATGTGTGTGTTTTGGTTGGCAACAAAGCACTACCCTCTATACACAGTCAGTTTACACCAGGTCCAATTGGTAACAGTTGTGGTCAGACCCCCTTGCTCTACAGCAAGGGATACAAGAGGAGGGTTGAGTGAAAAAACTGTCTGTCATACTTCCATCTTTCTCTATATCCTCAGGAGAAGTCATCTCCTGAATAAGCACAACAGAATTAGCCCCACTGAGTCAGATTGTGTTTAAATCGGTTAGAGAAAACAAGCTTTTTCTCTGTGCGCTGTGCCCTCTCTGGGAACGAGTCCTACAATAACACACAGAGTTAATACAGCACATCCTGGAGCCACGCTGGGGTGTCACTGTTTATGGCAGTGCCTCCACCACATGCGCACACACACACACAAACCAAAACCACTACTTCTATAGCCTCTGTGAAAACGAGTAAGCAATTTCCTGAGGCTTGGGGCGAATATAGATCTGGGATGCAGGAATTTGATCATTAAAATAGAGAGCGTCTCCCAAACTTCTCACCATGCTCCTGCATGTGAGTGTCATATTTGCTGTCTGACTTGAATTAGGCTTTATAATATCATGTGATGATGGGCTTTGAATTGGATGTTTAGGCCTCATGCTAGACTTGCATTTACACAATGTGCTATCCATTGACTATCTGTGAAGGAATGGGTGAGGATGCTTAACTGTCTTGATTGTGTAGTCACAGGCATTGCAGTGCTACATGGCTCTGGGTCCTGGCAGAATAATATCCTCAAAGATAAGACCAGATGAAATTTCACACAGGATGCTACATGTCTGAATCCTTGAATCTCAACCTATAATGCACACACAAGCACTGTATTTCTCTCTCTGATTTGCAACTCTCTCTGTCTATTCAATGAACAATAATTAAAACCTAATGAGCAACATATTTTCAGAAGTATTATTTGGGCATGCTTGTTGTCCGCGCTTTGGCCTGACACTTGTTTTTCCGTTATCCTTGCCCCCTACATGCCTTTGTAGGTCTGGATAATGTATCACAGCTCTGCAGTTCTTTACTGACCTTGAATCTGGCTTGTTTTGTTGTTGCTTAAGTTGAATCAAAGTAAGAGTGATATTTAGCCAGAGAGGTTCACAAGTCATTTTTTGGAAATCCAAGTCGATTCTCAAGTCTTTGAGCTCGAGTCCAAATCAAGTCTCAAGTCTTTGAGGGGCAAGTTCAAGTCAAGTTTCAAGTCTTTGAGGGGCAAGTTCAAGTCAAGTTTCAAGTCTTTTGCCACGAATCCAAGTCAAGTCTCTGGCCATCTGATCTGTCCATAACACTGTATTGTTAAATCTTATGAATTCAAAACATGTCCTGTAGCTACCATCCAGACAGTACAGTATCAAAATCAGTTGTAGGATAACTTTATGGGTTCTACTTAACACATCCCACATCCCTCTAGCCGTCGGACCTGGTGAAATATTAACCTAAGTCTGTCACATCATATGGATACAACTATAAACATACAGGGTCCTATTTTAACGATCTGAAACACAAGTATCAAACGCCAAACGCAAGTGGCTTTGTGGGCGGATCTCGGGCGCTGTTGCTATTATACCGGTTGGATAAATGACTCTTGCGCCTGACGCAAATCTAAAATGGGTTGGTCTGAAGTAGCTACATTACTCATAGGTGTGGTTTGGGCATAACGTGCAATAAATCAATCGGAGCGTTATCTCACATTCCCTTTTAAAAGCAGGTGCGCTTGTTCCATGGCGGATTGCTATTATAATTGCGGAATTGCTAGGTGCACGCTCTTAATACATCCATGGGCGCACGCCAGGAGCGGTCACAGCCGAGGAGACCGACTTTGCTATTGATTTTTATTTTTGACAAAATGTAAATCAAGAAATGTCACAAAAACATACTTTCCGATGTTTTGGGCTCACTCTCACTGAATCACGAGGTTATGAATGCATGGTGATATTTTTGCAATGTAGTCCAACATTAGACCAAGATTACCTCACTATAGACAATGTAGCTCTTCTGTCTCTCCTCTCCCGTGCTGCTGCTGGGCCATTTGGGTTAAGTGGCATTGGCACATGCAGTTCAACATCACATCTCCTTATGTCATCAACACATCCATGATTCATGGAAATGTTGTGTAAAACAAGGTCATATTTTTCCTTGTATTTATGTATGGTTTGCAAAAATGGGAACTGCTGGGTCCGTGAGATGAGAGAATCAAAGTGTAGTCGCGGTGTGCACACTCTACATTACGACCACGCATGCGCCCTTAAAATAGCATCTGAATAAAGCGCCACTGACTTTAGACTAGGTTTTTCCTGGTCTGTGGCGGAACTGTTTTCTGTTACTGCAAAATAGCACTAGGGAACGTTTGCACCGGAACACGCCTCCTCTTTTTGCTGAATTGCTCCCGGGAGCGCAAGTTCATTCCCTAATTTACCGACGTGAGTCTGTTGAGGGAAAAGTCCGCTGTCGGTGTACAAAGTCAATTGCGCTGGTTGCAAGATGGGGCCCATAATGTGCCTGTTCCCAGCATTAACTGCAGCATTAACATTTGCGATGGTTAGCTTGTTACCTGTGATGATATATGCTAAATGTAACGTCTCTTTCACTCAAAGAAATGTCTAATGTCGAAGTGGAAATCAAGAGAATAGTGGCAGCGCCACACCAGTTACAGAACAACATGCATCTCAGTGTCAGTCCAAATTACGCACAATAAGCACTTTTGAACTTTGAGTGTTGAAACTGAGTCCAGCGCGAGGGAGACCCGACTCAGAGGAGGAGAGGTTAGTGAGGCCAGCGTCTCCACGGCAGGTGACAGTGCGCATGGATCCGCTGTGCCACGCATGGATGAAATAATGAAATAGTAAATAGGACTACAGTAACAGAAATATGTGCAGAATTAAGACAGTCAAGACGGCCCAGTGTTTGGTGGACCGGATACACCTTGTTCACTTAACAGCCTACAAATCACCACGGGATCAATTACGCATACATGGATTTCTCTGCAACTTCATCACTGCTTGCGCACGCAACCAGGGGTAGAAAGAAGATGTGTTTCGTGTAACTAGTAGTTGTAGCAGCATAGTGTAAGTCAAAATTTTACAGTAACACTGCAAAATTAAAGACAGACAAACAGATCCAACTAAAATCACGTTTTATTGAGTCAGCAGTTATATACAAACAATAAGGAAAGCTTAAATACTTAAGGTTGTTGCAGTAGCGGACCAGCTCACCAATCTGGCTTTCTGCCCCTTGTATGTGCACGCACCCTGTAATGTTTGTAAACAGGAAACCCGTGTATAACATGAGTTTGCCCACCCGACACAGCGTTTCTCCCGCCTCCTGTGCGCCATGGATGTCTGAGCCTCAGCAACCACTAACTATAAAGAAACAATTTGCCTGTTCCCAGCATTAGCACAACACTTTGCGATGGTTAGCTTGTTACCTGTGACGATATATGCTAAATTTAACATATCTTTCACATTAGCAAGTGACTGACCTATTTGGGTGCGTTTTGAGATGCCTGATGAAGTTCGACGTTGTTGATCCGGCATCATTTATTTTGGTGCCACACACACCTTGCATGTAGCTGTTCGCTTACTGCCACTGTTTACCAAGTTATTGAAAGCAAAACTAATGAAAAAAGGCACAACTCTGGGAGGACTCTCAATGCATTTTTTGATATGTGAGTGCGCTTACATAAGGCATAGCACATGCGTTACGTTGCACATTATGGCAAAGGGCAGGGGACATCTAGCTCGTCATACATTTCCCCAACGTATATGCGCCAATAAAAGAAAATAGAAATACATGAATACATTTAGATTTAAAAAGCAATAATTTCATGAAAACAAGTTGTTGACGAGTCTCGAAGCTCAAGTCCGAGTCAAGTCTGAAGTCTTTTGGGTCGAGTCGCAAGTCAAGTCTGAAGTCAGCTGTTGGTGCGACTTAAATGCGACTTGAGTCCGAGTCTCAGACTCGAGTCCCCCATCTCTGTATTTAGCCTATAAATTGTTTGGAGGGTGGTAACCTAGCATTACTTCTAAGTCTACTAATTGCTCAGTGAGGTGGTTTATGATTATTTTGAGTTCTGATAAAGGAACTGGGCTGACGAGAGTTTTTTTATTTCCTGCAAGCAAATTCAGCTGGTCAGCACCTCCAAATCAGGCCATAGTAAGAAAGTAAGTTACTGCTCCACGTGAAGGAAGTATCTTGGGTCTTGTTCACAAGAGGGGCCAAGAGTGCTGACGCAGCAGGCAGATGACAAAGAACTAGTGGTGACGAAGGCCGACTGTAGCATCGCCTTACGTCGCCTGTGTCTTGGCCAAAAGGTTGCACTTGAACAGACCGCAAAGGCTACAGTTGACGGCCAACTAGCATGAACGTTCTGCGTCTGCATGAGAGGAAATAACTCTGCGGTAATTTATTTGTCATTCAAAAAGGGAAAAAACGGATATACAAACAGTTGCAATGATACATACAACTAAACAGCGTTTGCTCGAATTAGCCAGCAGCACCAAAGATCCTACGGTGCTTTACTCCACTAGTTGACTAGGCAGATTGTCCATCTCCCCATCTGTCATAGGTTCTTAAGGCAAAGAAGTCTCCCTGCGGTGGGGAAAGAGGGACCGAGCAGCCAGCTGCTGATGGCTGGATAGTTAGCTAGCTTGCTAATTCAACCCAACATGCCCTTATGCTAAACTGGTTACAGAAAATGAGCAGAACAATTTTGTTACTCATCTGATAATAACAATGTGTTTTCCTACTATCTGAATGAAACATTAAGTTCTTAAATTGCTACGTCCCGATTGTTACTTATTTAGTGGCTGGCTAACTAGCCTGCTTGCTAGGGGACTCAGTTCTTAGTCTAGCACCAACCACGGTGCAGAGGAAGAGAGGTCTACGGTCTCTTGATTATTTTATTAGTTATGTGTAATGTGTAGGTATGTACATCTGTTTAGACATGTCTATGTTGAAATAAATATACCTAAGTAGGTACAGTATGTATCTCATACATTAATCCCCTTTGGACATAATAGAAAATCTGTTTTTTTAGAACAAACATTCAATCGTCATTTTTTGCCAGTTTTGACAGACCCATGTATTGGATTGATCAAATGAGATGAAGATGAAAAATGAGAAGGACCTTCTGTGTATGCACTGTTGACTTCTGTCGTTTGCTTGCTGTGTGACACCTTCAGTCCAACGAGGCTGATGGGTGGGTATGCTGTAAACACCCAGAAATGAAGTAGCAATGCTAAATCTGCCTGTGTACACCCTGGAATAGTGGAATAATTTAACTGTAAGAGACTTGGCCCTTAAGTATTTTCTTCCAGTCCGTGCCTTGGCTACATAATCATTTAGCCAGACCAGCAGCAGCCAATCCTGAGGATAGTAGTGTGTTTGTACGTGATTCCAGATGACGCTCCCAACAGGGATGGAAACAGACCTGTTAACTAGTTAGCCCCCAGAGAGCAGGATGGCCACAGCGAGAGGGTGTTTATATAAAAGCTGCAAAATATTGGAACAGAGATGAAATGGTGTTGAGATTGCGCAGAGAGTCAGCAACATGAGGGAGTAGGTGATGTCATATGAGAGCAACATCTGTCTCCTATTGGCATGTGTGCTCCAGGGCCCTCGTGCCTCTACACAGAAGAGCCAGGTTTTACATACATTGTTTTTTGTGTGAATAAAAGGCACTGTTGGTAGCAGAGAAACAGAATAGAGAGATGGCATTCCTGTTGCTTTCAGCCTTAGTATTTATAATTGACCATAGTCTCACATGCTCTGGCAGCATCTGCTACTTTTAGTATTTTATAAAAAGTGATTTACAACAATGATAAAATACAATGTGTGTCTTTTTTTGTGCAAATTGTTGCATATATATATATATATATATATATATAGATAGATAGATAGATAGATAGATTCTTATATTTACAATTTTATCTGCCGGACTATTTTACAGTGTACGCTACTGGTTACTTAAAGTGTCATTCAATATTATACACTAGTGTAATAACTGAGGTAATACATCACCTTATTCAAAATAATTGACCTTCCTTTTTCAGACTTGAACTTCTGGTCATATGGAATCTGTTTAGCAGTCAAACAGTCTACTAGATATGTGGAATCTATATTCTAAGCCTCATTTTATGCAACAGCACCTGTTGCTGAATTTTTCACTGATTTCAAAAGGGAGAAAGTATCTTCTGGAACCTACGTGAAAAGAGATAGCATATATGGACAGAAAGTCAAACTTGTTATCAGTCATTATATTGAGAGCTTTGCCTCTTTGCTGACATATAATTGTTCTCGTTTTCACATTGACTGTTTACAAAACCACCTAATTTTTTTTCAGTGTTTTTGTTTGTTGTGAAGAGAACACAACAGAGACTATGGTGACGAGTCTATTATGGACCCAAAGAGATCTTTCTAATGGCCTCTTGTTGTACATGCAGTAGATTTAATTAGAAAGGGCATACTCAAGCTCTTCCACAGCAAGAAAAATCTGCTAATGTGGATGCTGATATATATTCAGTCCATGTCCACAGTGGAGACAGACAGAGCTCTGAGGGGCTTTCATTTTATTTGAAAGTTTCTCTATTTAGATCCTGAGCAGATGTTCATCTTCAAGTTATGGAGCACTTAAGCAGTACTTATTTGTGTTTGAGGTTTTTTTTATGTTATTACATTAAATTTTTTTTAATTAATGACATGATATGTTTAAGCACCTCTTTAACTTTGACTTGTTTATCACTGATGTTGACAGAAATATTTATTTACAGTATTTAATAAGCTGCAATTATTAAGATAAGTCAATATTATGAACTGCAGATTTTCAAACTATTTAGAATTCACATTACCATTCATTTCCAAATAATCTCATTGCCCATTGCATCGTAAAGCAACTGGCAAAAAATGTCAGTATGATTGTGCACGTGCCATGCTCTCCCACACTGTGGCTTTGGAGGTTTATCCAGTGTAATAGCATTTTAAACAAACAATCCTTGCCTGAAACAGGGCTTTCTTTGTGGTCTGGCAGATCCAAGCCAGGGCCAGCAGCTGTCATATATGGAAGCAAAAGTTGCAATAGGAAATTGAGAATTATGTTGTTAGAAACATGGCTTGATAACAGGGTGAATTGAAGGACTATGCTCATGAAAAGCCAGTACCTTGTAGTGCTACCATTCTGGAAAATTTAATTCAGCGTTTCATTGCCGCTGTAGTTAAAGGCTACTTCCTAGCACTGCTCTATCTCGGCACGGTTAAGAATTTATCAATAAATTGAGATGTTATTGCAGGGTCTGGACTGAATCAAGAAACTTGGCAGCAGCAAACCAAAAACATCCTTTATGAGTAGTTGGAGTGGCACGCGGCACAAATGGTTCAGCCTCTACACCCCTTTCCCTGCCAGTAAAGGAAGAGTGTCTTCCTTTTAAATTGTTGCCTGATGCGTAGATGATGATGTGGGAGTCTCCAGGGACACTGTACATACGGCGCTCTCACGTCTCCCCTCTCCTCGTCCTTGCCCCTTCACACTCTGGCCCTCTAAACTGACATGCTTTACTTTTCTTCCTCGAATTATTGGTGCAACGTAATTATCAGCTGTCAACCAAAACACAGTCTGTCTCGTCAAGCTGCGATGACTCCTAGTTGAGGAAACATGTTCTCTCACCAACCCAATTTAAAGGCAGCTAGAGCTTAAGACAAGTGTGCTCACAAAGACAAATGCTGCAGATGACCTAGAGCACTCACCTGTGGGAATTTGGTAACATTTTGAGAACACGGAAAGCTTAGATCATATTGACTGTGTACTATTTTACCATATACTGCGTAGCAGCAGTGATACAAATGTGTTCCCTCCCTGGCAGGAATAGTCTGTTTAACTTGGCACTGAACTGTGGTTTGTGGATGAGTCTAGCTTCCCATTCCTGTAAAACTTCCTTTTACCAGAGGCTGATACAAGTCTGTGAAGAACTTCCCTTTCTTCGAATCAACCTTGGTTTCTCTTCAGCCGCTTATTTAGCTTTTTTTTGTCTTTTTCAATTTAAAAGGCTACTGGAGAGGATCTATCATCACTGGTGGGTTAGAAATAAAAAAACAGGCCACAAATGTAGATCTCCAAATACACAGGTTTAGGATGAAACGGCCAATTTGAGTTCAGTATTGTAATAAATCTCCTGATTTACAACGCGAGTATTGAGCCATGTTGTTTTGAATACTATTTATTGCTCATATTTATTCATAATGTGTCATTGTGGCAGTTGGACTAATGAGAGATACTGATAGATTTCACAAACAGGAAGAGAAAATATACATCTGCAGATCTGATTAAGTTTTACAAGGTGCATTAGTTTATATTTGTTTCAGTTCATATTTTGTTTCAGTTTTAAAAGTCATTGGTTCCATTTGCCATTTGTGACTGGGCTCTGACTCAAAAACACAACTCCAAGTTGATCTTATCTCTAACCAATATCACATTTTAATGCCTAACCTTAACGAATCAAGAATTTGGAAATCTTTTTCAGCAGTTATCTGTTTTTGTTGTTGGGCCAGACCTCTTGAGATGCCATGTCAACACAGTGGCTAGCTCTAACAAATCACACAGGCTTCCATCTGGACAACCTTCAAGTCGGGAACTCCTACTGAAGGACCCTAGACACACACACACACACACACACACACACACACACACACACACACACACTCACTCTTACACACACACACACACTCACTCTTACACACACACACACACACTCACACACACACACACACACTCACTCTTACACACACTTCCCTAAAGCCTGGGCTTACGTCTTTAAAACTCATGAACAATAAGGGCCTGATTAAATCCAGAATGGATTCAGGAAGTAGTGAAACCATTTGAAAGCGCGAGGAGTGCTTTCACACAGCCCACTCCCTCCATCACCACCACTCATGTCTGTGCCTTGGCAGCCTCTGCCTTTTGAAGTTGTTGACTGCTCTGATGTCAATTCTTCAGAACCTGTCACTTTTTTCATTTCGGGTAATTTATTTTATTACACAAAACGTATTGGGAGGTCTTTCATGTAAAAAAAAAAAATAAATGAATAAATAAAACTCTTCATGAGGTCTTAGTAATGGAAGATAGCAGCGTAATGCAAAGCAGAAATTAACTTTATTGACTTTATCTCCTCTTCCTTGTCTTCTCTTTCTTTGTCTCTCAGAAATAATTGACGACCTCGCACATCTTGTGGACAAGACAGACGACAGGATTCGTAACGAGACACGAAGGGTGAAGCTGGTGGAGACCAAGTCGGCCTCCTGCGGTGAGCCTTCCTTGTGTTCCTTTACTTTGGAGCATCTTGGTCTAGTAACAGGGACCAAAGCAAGCCTGATATCTGATCTGTGTCCTTGAAAACAAATCACAATTAATCTGTTTATTTTATATAATTGATTACCAAGCATTAGGTTTCTCGTGTTTATTTTGTACTTCCTGCAGTTCACAGAGCAGATGTCTGACAGACTATAGCTTTTACAGACGAATATAACTGGCTGGTGTGACACACAGAGTTAGACAAAAAGAATAGCGTTTCCCTTAGACAACATGTAATTAGACATACATCATGTAGCAAATCAAAATTATTTTTACCATTTAGGAATTGAGCAATGTTGTTGCCTGGCCTTCAGCTCCAGAAAGAATGCTGCTTAATGGTACAGAAAATATGATGCTGATGGGGACAAGCTCTGTTGGCACGGAGGATGTGGGTTGGTGAATTGTGGGATGGACTGGCTCTGTTTGTCACGCCCGTGACAGACAGGTAGTGTCCTGGGCTTTAAAAGGGGGCCTCTCATACTAGTCCATCAAGGAATTCTCAAACGTGTACTGAGGGTCATAGGTGCCGATACCGTGGGTGCTCCGGAGCTCGAGCAGGTGCGCCCGTGAGCACCCACGGAGGAAAACAGAAAAGGGTTGCAAATATGGCCCGAACGGCACGCGCAGGAGACATCAGTTGTTCGAAAGCGTAATTTTAACTTTAACTTCAAGTCTATTTTCTATTATCTTCTGTTTTACGTGCGCAACAACAGTAATTGTGTGTTGGGGTCTGAGCGCTGCCAAAATACGTCGTACAACTCAATATAGTGCCTGAACAGCCTCTGATGTCTTCGCTCCAGATTTTGGTGAGTTGAGTTGTTCACTGAGAGCCTTTGTGAATGCACGGCCCTCCCTCGCTATTACCACAGATGTTGTTTAACTTTTGTTTTGCCATTCACACAATACCAAAAGACTTCTTTTTTTTTTCCTCAGTAGCAATGCTTTTCAGAGGAAAACAGCTGCCATGAGAGGTGTGTTAGCTGGCTAAAGCCAATCCATGGAAAGCATCAGCCAGGCTCAGTTTGCCCAGTGAAACACCAGACGGCATTGCCATGGCAAAGGCTACGTTGTTGTACTAGGAGATCTGGCTAACAGGCAGTCACATACAGAAGCAGAGCAGGCAGCAGGAAGGTCAGCCCTCAGAATGCCTTGTTCTGTTGGTTGTATCCCCATGGTGCCCGAGCGTGAGTTTGTTTGAAGATCCCAGAGCTTATATTGTGTTAGAATCACAACTCTTTCTGTCTTTCTTTTTGTTTAACTTGTTATTTTGCCACCCCAACTCCCTCCTCCCTCTCCTCAGTTCCAGGCTGCAGAATATTCATGGGGCATGCTTGTGTATGTGTTGGCCATGTATCTATGGATTTATTGTGCATATTTTTTGAAGTGTGTGTTTTCTGTGTATTTTCTGTGTGTTTTGTGTGTGTGTGTGTCAGACCTCTGTGAATGGAAAATTCCCCCATGGTCTTCTTCACTCTCACCTCAATGCTCTCTTTTTTTCCATTCCTCTCTGTCATCCCCTGTTCATCTTTTTTTTGTTTGACACTCGTCTTTGTGTCAAGCAGAGAAAGAATTGAAAATACTACATGCCACAAATAGTTTGAAGAGCTTTCCCTCTTTCTCCATGGCAGTGTGTTTATAATTCCTTAGCTTTAAGGCTTTATTTATTTTTGAAACCACCTCTCATCCAAAGCCGGCATTTGGTGTTATGTCTCAGCCGAAGCTAGAAACGTCTCGCTTTGACAGGCGAGAGCATACTTAACATAACTATTGGTAGTTGCCTCATTGTAAAAGAGGCATCTTAGTTTTTACAGACCAAAGTTGTTCTTAAACATGGAAACCTTTCCAGAAATTTTAAAAATGTTCTTCACTGTAGGATTATCAATATAAATCATCAGACATTTACGTGTTGACATAGTTTTGTGTACATGGTTGCACCAGAGATCTCCAAAAAACAGTTGAAAGCTGGAGAAGGGTAAGCTATGGGAAGGGTCATCTCACCTAAAGGGAATGACCCACATATTGCTCAGCCATGGTTCTTGGTGCATACTGTTCATAAATGGTGTCTGTAGTGTTGTGAAACAGCCATTGTGTCGAAACATACTGGGGTTTTCTACATCAAGGACTATTGGTAACATCTATCCTAAATGTACACAAGACTTAGACTTGATTTAACTGCATTAAAGCATTATTTTCCAAGTTACCTTATCATTTTATTCTCTCCAGTAGTTACAAAGGAGACCAATGGAAAAAAGCCGCAACATGAATCAAAAAATAAATGAAAAAAATACTTTTTTTAAGGGAGTATTTCAAAGAAGGCTGTTCCAATGCTGAGGTTGCACAACCACAATCACATTTATAAACTCAACCTCAATACCTTTTAAGTACCCAAATGTGTCCATAGCACCTAGTATGAAAGACAGAGTTAGTAATGTTGAAAAGCTAGCAAGATTTGAAAGTAGCATCTCCTCGTGTCCTCGTCTAACCCCTCCCCCTGCCCTTGGTGCGTCGACCCACACACAGACGTGCACGAGCACCGCTGGCCTTCAGAGCAGAACGGAGAAAGGACAGCAATTTTACTTCATGTCTCATTCATAAGCAAACTCCTAATATCATACCGAATGTTTAAAACAAACATGACTACTGTTAGCAATGCGGCAACGACGTACATTGAGCTCAGGCTCGTACACGGGAGGGGATAGGGTACGTGCAGCGGGGCAAGGAGGCATTTCATTGGTACTTTCCGAGCGGACCACGAGGCAGTGATTGGTGGGCGTTTTTACAGGATTACAGCAGCTACAGATGACAGATCTTTTTTGCTTCTTTTTCAGAGCCTGTAAATTATGCATTGCTGTCAGAGTGTAAAGACCATTTCAAACAATATATGAAAAAGTTTATATTGGAAATAGTTACTAACCCTGCCTTTAAAACGTTTGCTTGGCAATGCCTGATCCGATTCTTAGTCTTGTTGACTTTAATCAAATATTTACTGATTTAAATCATATTTTTTGACTAATTTTAGACTGTTTTATTGAACACTAAATAAAACACTTCTGTGAAGTTTATTTTTTTTAACTGAAAAAAGGGATTTAAACATGATTATTAGTGTTGAAACTTGGATATCGATTGACAATGGTAGCAAGATTTTCAAACAATACCCATCCTTTTTTTTTTTAAACTGCTGGTCCAGTGTTGTCACCTAAAAAAGCTAAGCCTGATTCACAGAGTCATTACCACTTGTTTTAGATGATGTTGGTAGGAATTGAAGAGTAGAAGCTTTGAGTATGGTTGGATTAGTGTGGCAGATTAGTCTACGGGACCAAAGGGTTTCTTGGAGAGTAGTGTGAGTTCCCCAGAGCTTAGGCCTCCCCATCAGGCAACATCAGTGCTTGAGCAACCCTTCTCAACAGAGCTAATCCTCAGTTTGTTGAGGGCCACTTCTGCAACCCTGTGAATCCCGCAGGTGGCTCGCATCTCAAGTAGGTTTGTACTGTTTGGACTAGAGGGGATGTCTAAAGGGACTGTTGTTGAAGGGCAGCATTTGACAGTGTTGGAAGAGGAGCACGTTGGGCGAGTAACTACACTGGGGGCCAGATGTACTAACATTTTTGCGCCCACTTCAGGCGTATTTGTTTCGCAACGTGCGCGTAAAAGCATGGCGAGGTATGTACAAATGGGCCGCACTGAGGTAAAAGCACAGACTGCCTGTCGCGGGAACTGAAAATGGCAAATTGCGCTTTTCGTGTCATGCATATGCATGCAGAGCTGAAAAGATTTTTGCCACAAGGATCACACTTTTTCAGTTGAGTGAACACGAAATCATGAAGCGTTACAGATTAAGCAGCCATGCAATATTACAGTTACTGGAAGAAATCAAAAATGACATTGAATCTCCGACTCAGCGTTCACATTCCGTTCCAGCAGTTAAACTCCTCGCTACATTACAAATATTGGCATCAGGATCATTTCAAACAGTCATAGCATCAGCAGTGGGAATATCGCAGTCTGCACTCAGCCGTATCATAGCACAAGTACTTAACGCTTTGCTACAGCACAATTTACAGTATAGTGGACGGAGAAAGGCGCTGATTACCCGATGAACTGCAGGTTTGGTAAATACGACGTAAGCTGAAGTATCACAGCGTGCGCTTTCTGCGGGTTGGCCATGGCGCTGATAACAATACGTTCGCAAATGTACGTACATCTAGCCCTGAGTCTATAGTTGTGAGTCAGGAGTTGTCCAGGAAACTTTAATTTTGCTCAATAGGGAAGTGAGTTTAAAACCTTTGTCTACTTTAAATCAGTTCGATCTTTCTTTCCAGCTCTTGTTCCTCCTGTTCCGCCCTGACATGGTATACTGTTGGAAACCAATTGAATATGTTTCACATGTTTGATGAAAGGATTGCTTAAAGTTATACATCCTGCTAATGATGTTTCCACATCTGTGATTCCTCTTGGTGAGTGTCAATTTAAATTAAACTTGCCTCGAGAAACCCTTGTCAAGTCTAGTTTTTGCCAGGGTTTCAGTGAGAACAATTTAGTCGTCGTTACTGTGCTTACATCACAAAATTACCCCATGGCGCATTAGGTTTCATCTACCAGCGGACTCTCTGACCTTTTAATCTTATGTATATTACCTCAACAAGGTAATTTATTGGCAGACCAGTGCAGTAATTTGTATGGCTGCAGGAAAATATTAAAAAAATATTATCAAAGAATATTTTTTACCCTTGCTATCGGCTCTATGGATTGCAAGGTCAGTTTGTCTGTCTGTCCAGACTGAAGTATCTCTCAACAACTACTGAATGGATTCCTATGAAATTTGATTCATATATTCATGGTGGCCAGAGGATGAATCTTAATTTCTTTGGCGATCTCCTGTCTTTTTCTCTCGCACCACCATCTGGTCAAAGTAGCCCTGTGAAATATCCTAAAGTTTACAAGATGGATTTGCACAAAATGGTGGTTTAGAAAAGGATGAATCTTACTGATTCTGGTGACCCCCTGGCTCTGTCTCTAGCGGCACCATGAGGATGAACAATTATTGGTTTTAAATTTAGAACAGATATTCATGTCCCCCTTAGTATAAATTGTAATCACCTGGTGATCCCCTTACTTTTCATCTAGCGCCATCATCAGGTCAAAATTTCAAAGTACCTTCAAAACTAAAAAGCCTCAGCTGTACTTTAGTTTAGTCTTGATTAGCAAATGTTAGCATTCTAACATGATAAACTAAGATGGTGACCACAATAAACATTGTGTCGGCTTAACATCAGTGTTGGCATTTTCATTGTGACGGTGTTAGCATGCTGTTGTTAGCATAAAGCGCAACTGCTGTGCTTAAGTGCAGCATTACAGAGCAGGTAGCTTGGCTTTAGCCTCTAAAGGTCTTGACACACTAACCCGATAATCGGCCGTTGGACAGTCTGGCGAGGTCAGTGACTCGAGTCTGTTCGGTGTGTTCCGTGCCGTTGTCCATTGGAAGGGCCATCGGCCTTCATTTTGGCCGATTTCACATGTTAAATTGGAAGTTCGGGCACTGCCGGCAGTCGGACTCAAATGACCAATCTGATTGGTAGAGTGCTAACCCGGGAGCGGGATGAGCGTGACTAGAGTCTCTCAAAATCGGGCAACATTTTTTTAAACTGACCTTTGTCGATCTGAAATGAAGAGAGATTCAGCAACTACATGGCCTATTTCTCTCTTAAAATGTTTTCAGAAACACGTTTCGTTGAACTATTTTAGTAAAATATGAGATTGCATTCTGAACAAGTCGCCATGACAGCCTGGCTTTGAATTTCCGGAGAAAACAGACCCACGTGATGCGTTCGTCCAATCAGCTGCCGGTTTTCATTTTTGGGCGACCATACAGACTAGCGCTGCCTGCTGTTATGGAGGCGTATTACGTTTCGTCGCTTTGGTGTGTTCCAAGGCACTTTTTTGACCAACTCGGGGAGACTGATCAGTCCAACTGCCTTTTCTGCCGAGGGTTGGCCGTCTGGTCTGTGTGTCAGGACCTTATGTCCTTAATTTTTTTGTCTGTGAGAAAAATGATGACTAACCTTGTTAACATAAAAGTTGTCCTTTTTTCTTTAAAGGTCATCTGCACCTTTTGTGGTGAGAAAAGATCTTTGAACCATAAGCAAGGGGCACGGAGGGAGTAGTGAGGGAGGTTTGGGGGTTGTCTCGGTCTGTCCAAGGCTCTCACCAATTATTCCTTTTTCTCTGTGATTTGTCTTACTGATGCATCTGAAAATTGCTCAGATGGGATGAACCCAGACTCTGGCCTCCAAAGCTCCTGGGTGGTCAGTCTATCAGCAGACACCAACTATCTCCCTCAGCATACGTGTCACACCAGAGCCCTAATCTATTTGGCAAGCAAACGCCATTGTTGTCATTAGTCTCTGGAGGGCCTCTTGGGGGTCAGGAGTAGCTTGTTTAGTTACTGAGGCAGACACGGCTGGCCCTAGAGGAACATGAGGGTGAGGGTCAGTGTGGGTGTCTAATGTGGCTTCATGACTGACTGTTATATGACATTAGAGGGTGTGAGAGCCTATCTCCACACTAACATATGCGTATGTTATACAGCCCAGCCTTTATTGCCATTGTTGCTATGGTGTTATCACATGGAGTTGCTGACAGATGTTGGACCAGGCTGAATGAAATTCTGATGTCTGAATCTAATATGGACTGGGTGTAGCGGCGGTATCATTTACACCCAAACAATGATAATTGCTGGGAATTTGTGTGTGTGTGTGTGTATTTGCTTTAAGCATGAGGCTTTTAAAGAGCCATCACAAAATCTATTTGAACGTGTTTCTGCTTTGACATTTATATTATGCTCACATGTGTAAGTTATCAGGAGGAGAGGTCCTGTGTAGACCAGTGATAACTTGCAACGTGCATGTCCCATGGACCTATACATGAACACCTTACCCTCAAACAGAATAGAAACACACTGGGCTCAACTAATTAACTATACGCAGACAAAGAGACTATTAGCCATAAATACCTAAAAGAAACAAAAGAATGACACAATGAGTCAAAGACATCTGGACCCCTTACAGGCATACCCCGTATCCTGGCAAAGAAACCAGCATCAGCCTTACATTTCATCAGACCACCACACCACCACTACCACCGCAAGCAATTAGTTCAGCATGGCTTATATCTCGCCCTGTCTCTTTCCCTGTGGGAAAGACAACCAATTAGGCCGTGCAGAGGAACGCAGGAGGAGAGAGCCAAAAGAATGAGAGAAATGTTAACCCAAAGTGAAAGGCTGGGGAAAATACCAGCCGCATGCTAAATAACAATGGACAGCTTGAGTCAGTGAGGGGACTGTCAGACCAGCCAGAGATGCAGTTGTTTGAAATCTTCCCTCCTGTGCCACTCTAGAAGGAGCGAGATGGGGGAAATAGTGGCTGACGCACCCTTGGAGAATGTTCTCCATATCTTATGTGTGTGTGGTATAGGTCACATAATAAATATATATATATATATATATATATATATATATATATATATATATATATTATACTGAGTGATAGACCACCACATCCTAAAGAGCATTCAAGTGTTTATGATGCGCATATAAAGCCACAGCACCACTTCTCTCTTACAGTATATCCCCAAAATACTTGCTGAGCTATATAAATATATATATATATATATATATATATATATATATATATATATATCAGCTCTATATATAATATATTAAACCTGACCTGAATGTCTACCTAATTACATACCCTTCACCATACCTAGAGATTGGCATGGGGTACTTTCCATAAAATCATCTCTCAATGCAAATCAAACCAGCTATTAGGCTAACTGAAATAAAACCATGCCAATCTCTAGGTATGGTGAACGGTATGTGATGATGTGGGGCCAAGGGAACTTTATCAGGATGCATAGTATTCTGGATACATGAAATAACTGGCCTTTAAAAACAAAAATCTGCCTGCCTCTATGGGAATTTAACATAGGGGTGTACTTACTTATGCCCCCTGTATTTTAAGGAAGAACATTTATTTATTTACGATGCATTATTCATTCACAAAGAAAATTGGTGTCCTTAAAGGTTGGATTTTTCCTCTTTTTTAATTAAGGCATTAAGATCAATTTGCAAAAGATGATTTTTTTATTCCTCTTTTTAGTCAACTTTAGCATGGGTGTCCTAATTTTTTTACGTGACTGTATATGTGACCAACCACTCTTTAAATTACTAATACTGTTATCATCATGATAGATGTACCAAAGATTTTCTCAGGTTGAGTTTCCATAGCCACTATTGATTTGCATTGAGTTATAGTCCAACCAATACTGGATGTTTTAGGCCAATACAGATGTTGAAACATATTCAACCAGGAGAATCTGGTTTTAATATATCAGCTGATATTAATTTCCTTGAAGAAAAACATTTTTGAAAAGGATCCCTTAAATTTGGTGATTGTTCCAAGATATGGACTGAGCCAACACTTTACAAACTTATAAAAACTTGATAGTGCTCTCTTTTGGACACACTATTCTAAATCTTTGGCATTTCTGTTCCACAATTACTTGTTACTTATTGGCTACTGAGATACTGAAATATCTGCGATAAACTTATATTGGCCAAAATACCGTAGGCACGATTTATTGGTTAGCCTCTAGCTTCACTTCTCCAAGTTGGTAATATTCATTCAAATTTGATTGTTAAGTTCCCAAAAGACGTTTTTTTTCCTTGGGTGGTGACTATAATAAAATGTGTAATATTTTCAGGTCCTGCGGGTAAAGCACTTTGATGAAGTGTGAGTGAGCTTTTGCACATTTTTTTCTGCTTCCATGGTATCAGTGAAAAACAATGATTATCTTCTCAAGGCAGAATCAGAAACATATGCCTATCACAGTGTGCAATATGTGGCAATAAAGCTTTTGTGGCCGTTGAACGCATATAAATTGTATTAAGTCATCAAGAGAAAAATGGTGATGTGCTGTGAGGGCATAAGCATTTGGGACTTGCGTTAGATCAAGGATTTTGAAAATTAGTGGTGAGGTATGCAGGGTTCTTACCTCTTCCAAGTGTATTCCCTTATGTCTACTGCATCCCCCTCCTTCTCTGGGAGTCTGCCTGAAATCAGGTTTGGAGTTCCTCAACGGCTTGACATTTGAATGTTCAACATTAAAGTTAGAGGGAATTTGTTGAACCCCTGAAGGTTTTATCACAAAGCTGTACAGCAAAGTAAATATAAGACAAAACACTTTTTTAGTGACCTCATTTAGTCAGACTGTCTAACCACTTAGTACCTAGTCTTCCCCAGGTGTCAAATGTATTTATTGTAAACAGCTAGGCAATGTAGTTTTTAGCAAATGTCACTGAGAAGTAAGTAGTGTATTTGTTCGGGACTATTTTGCGCTGTGGATTAATACACATTCTGTGGTCCAGTGAGTATTTACAGAGACAACAATGCAGGACTGTGGCACGGATGAGTAAGCTGTATCAGGCTATGGATAGATACAGTATACTTTGTTAGCAGAATCAATTCATTGTTTGTTTTAGTCTTTTCATGGAATTTGTTGACAATTTTAAAAAAAAGTTGGCACAACTGGTTTTGCCTTTGCCATCTGATTACCTTTTTCTCTCACTTTTCCTCCTTCAGGGATGCTGGTGGTGATCGTACTGCTTCTAATAGCCATCATAGTCGTCGCCGTGTGGCCTGTGTAGCAGACGAGGACAGCAGTGATCATGGACCTGTGCTCAACAACTACTACAATGATACTTTGGTGCAGAATACCAGCTTGAAACCTTTGCATCTGCAGTGCACACATGTACAGTCATTTAAACACTTTCTTACACAGATTTTATTTTGTTATTCTTTATCTTCATGTTGAGACAAAGGTCACTGGTGGCTGCCCAACCAAGCCAATGTGAAATAAAGAATTAAGTCCTGTAGCAGCACACTTACATTTTTCCATACAGTAAATCGTTGGTTGGTTGAAAGACATTAGTAACCCTGCAGAAGATTTTTTTTTCTATAGAATATGTTGCTACCAGTTGTTCAAGTGGATATTAAAGTGACAATGTATGAAATAGTTAAATTATTTGGAGGTTTGTAAGCCTTTAAAAAAAAAAAAATTGTTGCTTGGACTGTGGCAAATGTTGACCCAACAGTAGGACCTCCCGCAGGTAGCAGGAGCTCTCCTTTCATAAGTCTGTATGTGGTCTGGGCTGAGGCTCACACTGGGCACTGTAATTCTGCAAGCTTTGCAATATTCACACTCCCTTATATTTACCCATGCGTTACTGTAGCAGCTGTAATGTTATCATTTGTCTTGGGATTTTATAACGTTTATAGAATAGCTCTGAGCCAAAACAAACAGCTCGGCTGTGTAACTAACATGACTGCTTTCCTTCCTTGTAAATCAATTCCGCTTGTAATTTCTAATAAATGACATTTCCAGTTAATAGTCCCTGGACCCCTGTCTGTCTGCGTTAATGCTCAGGGTTTACTCTGTAGGATTACAGTTGTGTAACATATTTAGCTGGAAACACTAGTATCACCATTTTTCCATAGCGAAATCTGCATAATATTGTTTTGTCTACCGTACATGTTACGAAGTGGCAACCAGTAAATGGAGAAAGGCGGACTATATTCCTTAGTGTTAAATTAGCAACTAAATAATTAAAATGTAATGACTCAAATCAACTGAGGCAAATGGTTTTCAATGGTAAGAAGTTTATTTCAACTGAAAATCTGAATTTAGTTCTACCAGGTTGGTGTGTTCAGTAGTTATGTATTTCTTTAATGGCAATGATCTAAACAACCACAAACAAGTTAAAAAAAAAAATAGTTGAAAAAGACAATAAAATCCACAATGTTTGTGTCATTAAATATATTCATCATATATAATAACCATAATATATTAGTACGCATTGTAAAACAACATTGCAAAAAAGTCTTGGCAATGGTGACAACTAAACATTTACAATTCATAGTATGAACACAAAGCAATGCTTTGACAGGTGTGTGTGTGTGTGTGTGTGTGTGTGTGTGGCATTTCATCAGGAAGCTTGTCAAACCATTGCTCAGGAGACGGATGTAAAATTTACAGCATGGGACTACAGAGACTAGAGAGGTGTGATTACAGAATACATTGTGCCAAACAGAAAAAAAACATTGACACGTAATATATTGTAGGATTAACAATGATAGCAGGGACGTGTAAATATACTGTGTATGAGTATGTCGTCATCAGTAGAGCATTATGATGGACTGACATCGCAATCATTGGATTGATTGTACATTAAAAAAGAAAAACAACTCAAATGAAAATACCGAGAAGTACTTCAGCAAACAATGTCAACCGTTCTTTTTATCTTACAGTCGAACCCAGGTGATTTTGATTTCTCATGGTTTTAAAAGCCTGTCTTATTGGTCATCATCTAGAAGCCATTTCAGTCCAATCAGAAAATTCCTGAACAAATGAGTAATTTTCTGAGAGAGAGTGGAATCAGAAATGACCATTTTTAAACAGATGACGTAGAGAGTTCATTAGATTAAAACCACATGTCTTGAAAAGAGTCGTGCTGTAGGGCAGATTAAAAGGTGCTAAATGTGATTTTGTGAAACAACAAATACCGGCAACTTCAAACATGTTGCTCACAGTGTTTTGGGATGGACTAAAAAGGAACTTCCGTTTTATGATACATCAGACACACTGCAGGCTTTTACAAACCAGAGCTGTGTTTTTACCACGCATTCCTTAGAGAAATCCAAACCAAACTGCATACAAATAAATGAGCAATGTGGTTTGAATCAAGCAGCGTCAAGTGATTGCAATTCACCCCGTTTCTCCCTGTGCAAGTGTTGAAGTGAAGAGAATTAATGTGACAGTTCAATGGGACACTGTGGCTTCTGACTGGTTGCACAGTGAATGTACAGTCATGCATTGTGTTTGCAAAAGAGTGTGTGTGTGTGTGTGTGTGTGTGTGTGTGGACTGTAAAGGTATTTATCTCAAATCTCATAGTACTGTAGGAATTATTCTAGATGAAAACAAGCCAGTGTGAGGTGGATTTCAAAAATACTTTTAAGTTGGTTGAGCACTTTTTTCCAGGTGCAGTTTGCGCTTTAGTTTTATTTTTTTCTGCGCTAGGATTCCTTTCTACGCTACATGAGGTAAGGACATTGTTTTCTTTTCAGATTCCTTTTCAGATTTAGTGGTCGGTAGCTATCCACATTGCAGTATCTTCCTTTTGTCTTATTCATATATATTTAAAAGATAAATTCTGACACATTGTCGAAAGTATTTTTCATGAGCTGATGCAAAGAAATACATTTAAAATCATACAAACATCTGCATTGTTGCACTGGTGACATACTATATGCAGGTCTTTATCAGTATCCTCTTAAGAACATGCAGTACTTGCAGCTGCACAGCAATAATGCTGTATCCACTTTGTAAAATGATTGGACCCCTAACCGTATACTGGGTAACTTTCACAGTTCTAATCATTTTGTGATAAAAGTAAATATTGTCACTAAAATGTTGATGTTAATAAATTAAAACAAAATAGAACATTTGACATTTTATTTTGTAGCCACTCCAGAACCCATATTCATTATTATGTTTTTCTATTAGCTTTACTGCCATCCGACTGTAAAAATGGATTACCACCAAAGAACAATTCCTGATTTTGTGAATATTTTAATAATGTTTTTATAACAATGTGTCTGGCCGCTGGTCCTTTGTTAAACTCCTGCTGGAGTTGTGAAATAAATAAAATCTCAATTACTGTAAGTACTAAAAGTGAAATCAGTGATTTTAAATGCACGCTGTCCTCTCAAAAAAAATGTGTAATTTTAATATTAGTACCATGAGCAGCATCAGTTAGTGAATTGAACATTACAGTCTCAAATAAGATGTGTTCACATGCAGGCTTGTACAAATTCTGAACCACCAACATGTAACTAATGAAATGTAAGGAGGCAAATAGGGGAGTAATAATCAAGATTTATCAGGTCAACAATTCTTTTATCAATACTGTAAAAAAGTAGCACTACAGATTTCTTGTTTCTTGAGTTGCAGAAATACCTGAATTTGTACAACAGGGGAAAGAAATGGCAGCTCATTAACAGCTAAATGTATTATGCATTTTTGTGGCTTGCAAACAATAGTATTTATGGCACAATTCTTAACGGAGGAAATATTGCCTGAATCAGATCAGTGAAGACTTTTGATGAAACAAGCTCGCTTATTAGCTACAACAAGTACAACAAGAAAACCATGCAGAGGCAAACTTGCAGTGGTAATTAAGTGGCTTTTTCTGTCATTTTTGCACCAGCAGAAAATATCCATAAAATTGAACCATAAAATATAATGATTTCATACTAAGATAAAGAAAACACAAATAACTTTATATGCTGGTAATAGGTGCAAATTCGGCAAATCCACAAGAGAGACAAATCTCAAAGTAAAATAAAACATAAAACCAAATCTGCAAGGTGAGCTTCAACAAAAGTTCACTACAAAAACAAATCATCCTAAATAATTCTCTTCATGCTTCTACACAAAAAAAGCAGCGACATAAACAGTCTCTTTTCTGTCCGTGGTCCTCTGTCTTTTTTTTTTTTTTTTCTTAAAATCACTCGCTCAGCTTTTCTCTTGAATTCCTCCACCTCTCCGGCATCCTCTCCATCTTTTTCCGCCTATGGCTTCTTGCACTTGCCTTTCTTCTCGCGCTGCTGGAACTTTCTGAGCCTGCGTGCCCACGTGTCCCTCCACTGGATAACCAGGCTGCCTTTGTCTGCTACCACTCCGCCCTGGCCGGGGGAGTCCTCGTCATTCCCCAGCAGAAGGTACTTTTTCCCAGGCTTGATCTTGGGACACTTGCAGGCCACATCTTTGGTGCGGACCCACAGGAACTGGTCCCCACGGCGGATGCGGCTCTCGCCCTGCTTGTAGACAGAGATGATGTTGACGGTGAACTTCCACCACTCGCCGGCTTTGTCTGCCTTCAGGATGTGCACCTGGACAGCTGTAGAGTGAAGTCGGGGGGACAAAAGAGACACCAGGTTATCGCTTTGGCCTAATGTGAGATTTCTTATATTCAGTTGTAAAGGTTACTGCCTCCACTAACAGTCTGCGGATGCTGGTGGCTTTGTGAGGCTAGGCTAGGTTGGAAAAGAGGTCCTTTTAGCAAAATACTAACATCAGCATGCTAACATGCTTACAATAACAACTTTAACATGCTAATGTTTAGAAGATATCATTTTTACCATGTTCACCATCTTAGTTTTAGTAATTAGCATAAATATTAACAGTTGTGGCCAATGTCATTATTTCTGTATTTGGTCATATACCGAAGTATTTGAATTTCTTTTAATTTCTTAACCTCATGGTGGCGCTAGACTAAAAGTCAGAGAATCACCAGAGTTATTACAACTCATCCTGAGGGGGACATTAATATGTGAACAATGTGTGTGTGTGTTTTTTTGAGATTATTTTTTGGGCATTTTAGGTCTTTTTATTTTTTGATAGGACAGCTTAAACATGAAAGGGGAGAGAGAGAGGGGGAATGACATGCAGCAAAGGGCCGCATCTGTGGACATGTTGTTAGGCGGTTTGTATGCACAAAAACAGCGTAATGCGTTGTTATAAACTGGCATTGCTAACAATGGCTAACCTGGCTAGAGCTAATGAAAACAATAAAAATCTGACTTGTAACTGGAACGCATTCAATTCGGGTGTGACGTCATTCCCAGCTTCGGCTTCCGAGTTCCGAGGTAAATGGAGCGCTCTTTGAGTGCTAACCCATGCTGGGTCAAAGAGGGATCATGTCATAGTATCCAGAGCTCTGATCAAAATCTGACCCTTTATTTACTGAACTCTACTGTGTTTTGTTCACATAAGCCTGCTTGTGTCCTCTTCTTTACCACAGCCAGGCTCTAAGTGAGCACAGAAACACCTTGGTATACCTTTGTGAACGAGCACCCACGATCCCAATAAACTACACTTGTGGTATAAATACGGTTTCTATCCCCAGTGAAAAAGGCTGGCTATGATATACAGCCCCACGTGCATTATGTCCATTACTACTGACAGAGCAGCATGATTTGTAATGTGAGTAGGAGGCAGGGTAGGGCTATTAGAGACGCAAGCTGGAAAGACACTTAGTGATATCACTTAGTGATGAACCGGTATAGCCCTCAGAGATGGGGAGGGAAAGAGAGGGCTGCCTCTCATAGATCATAACCCAGCACGTATCAATATGTATTATATTGACCAGATCTCTATTAAGTTCCATTATACTTCTCCTGTACTTATGGGACAGCTTATGAAATGAACCACCGTGTTACAGGGTCACTGGTTTCTCCTTCAGTGTCGAGCAAATGGAGCTGAACATCATGGCAGTATTAGGAGATATATCATGTACATGTTGGATCACCGCCGAGGGGTCACACTTTATGAATGACAAAGAGCTAAAACTGGCTCTAAAACTTCCTAACTTTGTAAACTGAGAACACATCTGTTTCTAGATTACACTACTATTGTAGTTTCCAATACTCTTAGTGTTTTTACTGCATCCAGGGTCAATTCAAAATCTGCTGAAGGATCCTGCAGAGGACTTGAGATGTGTGAGATTCACTTCTTTTAAAAGCAGTATTATATTTTCGTTAAAAGTTTGTGTGTGCACTATGCTTTCTGTATATTTTGTAAAGCCCATTGGGTTTTTCTGTGTAGGGAAAGTCTGCTTTGCCTAGGTTTTACAATTACAGTGTAAATGTGGGTTTCTTTGAATGATATCCTCAATATTCTTCAACATAGAAATAAGGGAGTCTCCTGGATTATAAAACAACCCTAAAGATTAATGTTATGGCCACCAGTTTTAATTATTTCAACTTTGTTCCTGGGAAATCGTGTTGTGTTTAGAAGATGGATACCGTTTGGTACCGCCGGGTCCCGTCGGGTCCCGTCCGGCCAGGTCGGATATTTCGGTCGGATATTTAGAAATTATGTTCGGGTTCGGGTCGGGCTCGGTCACATCAGCGCGATGAGACATTGAACATTTTATGTTTAAAACAGCTTATTATGTAGGTAGCCAATGGGCCTGTTTCACTTGATGCAAAGGTTTGTTTTTGTGATTAAAATATTACCCTAACATCCGTCTTCCTGTGTGCAGAAATTTGTTTATGTAGCTGTGACAACGAAACATGTGCGCTGATGCGCTCATCTGTTGACATTTCCGAATGCCTTCCTACAGTTGCTTAATAAAAGTGGGCTTTCCACACAAACAAACGTACATGTGTCATTGGTATGAGAAAATTTTTTTTATTTGAACTGTGTCGGCCTCGGGTCGGGCTCGGACATAAATCTATTAATGCCTGTCGGGCTTGGGCCGGGTTCGGTTACATGCTCTGTCGGACATGGGCCGGGCTCGGACAGAAAAATGCGCCCCGATCCGCTTTCTAGTTGTGTTCGTTAGTTTTTCAAGGCGGACAGCTCAAAATACTACACTACCCATGAGCAATTTCAGCTGCAGATAGTTTTGTCAGTTTTCTCAACAACGTAATATTTAGTGTCACCACCAGCAGTGTACATAACATCCTTTTAGCTCTGTTATTGGATTTTTAAAACCAAAATGCACCTTCTTGTACCTTTGATTTCCAAGAACCAAGTATTTTCTAACCCAGTTGTTCATCCTTTGTACTGATGATTCAACTGGGAATATTTTACGTCCATCCAAGCTGTAGAAGAGCCCCAACTGTGAGTCGCATCGTCAATGTAGAAAATGAATGGGACTTCTGGAACCAGGGGCCACCGAAATACCTCCTCCCACTTTGCAACTCTCTTGAGCATTGTCATTTGCTATGCACTCTTATCTTGTCTACACATTTTATTGTCCTACTTCTGCGAGTGTTTGTATGTCATTTTCACCCCAATTGTACTGTATGTCCCCTGAGGCCCTGTGTCAACAGGGTGACGTCGGCACCACCTTGCACCACCAGGTGCTCTTCTCTCTGTTTGTGTTTAATCAACAATCACTGTACGCTGAGATGCCTGCAGTAGTTATAGCCAGGCTTTTTCTGACATCAGACATGTTCACCCCCTCCCTACACCCTGCTCCCTCCTGTGATTCTTTATTTGCGTCTGTATGTCGACCACAGAAGCTTGTAGCATCGTTTCCCTACGCAGCATGGAGCCCCGCTCCCCTGCTGATCTTTTTAAAACAGTCCAAAGCTATGGCTCTCTCAATTTATCCTGTAGATTTACATTGTGTTTGACTTTTCATCCACTTTGCTGAGCTTGTGTGTGGTAAATACTGTACAGGGATCTTGTTCGGGTCTGTTAGGAATCTTGAATGCTGTTACAAGCTAAGCATTGATATGACAAGAAGCTTAATGGTTCTCGTTTACATCGGCAGCACAAAGCCCCCCTGGTGAAGGCAAGGCGAGGAGAAAGTGGATTACACAGAGGATGATGTAGCATTTTAAACTAATAGGGGACAGGTGGATTTAATAAAGAATTATCTTTAAAAACCTACAAACGTTCGAAGGGATGAACATACTGTAGTAATCAGCTAGGACTAATTAATTATCTGTTGTTCTTTTATATATGAATACATTAAATCGCTGTATGTTTATAATTACTGTCCATGTCTGTCCATCACACAACGAGAAGAACCCTTCCCTACTGTTTTATAATATACATACATTCTTCTAAAAGTTTGTCTCTTGTCTCAAGAGCCTTTCCTCTTTTCTGCCGTTATGCTCTGCTTCGATCTCTGCCTCCCCACATACAAATATCCTGCATCTACCCTCAGAAACATTGGTGCAAAAGAGGAACTTCCATTTGTATTCACTTGGTATTATCTCAACCATCAGTACCAGCAGATCCCCTACACTTCACACACACACACACACACACACACACACACACACACACACACACACACACACACACACACACACACACACACAACACATGCCAAATCAGTTGGGAGGCTCTGCTGGCTTCACTCTTGGGAGATGTACATACGTGAGGGAACTCACTGTAACTGTTGAGTGATAGTTTCTCCAGCAGGACATCCTGATGTCTCTTTTTACTTCTATACCTCTACACCTCTACACCGCTCCACCCTTGAATGCTGTTACCATTCAGGTGTAACGTAAATATTCTGTATGTTATCTATTTCTGTAGATTTAAACTAAACATTGAACCTGATATTGAAAGGTTAACAACATTGCCAAACCAAAGAAAAGCAAACAGCCATGTAGCTGACACATTCATGCATGAATGGATACATATTTCAGAGGCGAGGCTCTTCTCACGACATCAGCAGCAAGGCAGGCATTGGTGGAAGAGGAGGTGTCTATAAGCTGAACCCCTAACTCCTCCAAATCCCCACAGAACAAAGCCCAGGACTGTCTGTCAAGCTGTTGAGGTATGCTGCAGGATGCCGCTGCTTGGTTGACCGGTTCAGCAGCCTGACTTCAATCAGGGGAGGGGACAGAGGGAGGGGAAGAGGGGAGAGGTCATACGTCTTATCCACACCTTGAATGGCGTGGCGGACGGACGGTCACAGGAATGCAGCGAGAATTGCATCGGTTGTTGGTTGTGGGGGAAGTGGGCTGCCTTAATGAGGATCTTAGAGAGTACCCAATGTCCGTCACACTGTCTTTGCTTTATCCGCCCGGGTTTTAAATGCCTGCTCGGAGACAACACCTCCCCACACACACACACACACACAAACACACACACACACACACACACACACACACACACACACACACACACACACACACACACACACACACACACACACCTCTACCTAATTTTTTATCCTGCCCTTTCTCTCCTTCTGTTTGTCTTCTCTCTTCCTCCTTGAAGTTCTGCTGTCTTTATTTGATCCTTTGTCTCTGTCCTCAGAAAGCTGGAGTAAGCCATCAGTGAAATACCTCCCCTGTAAACTATAGCAGCTCCCTAGCAACGTGCTGGGCTGGTAGTAGTAAACATATGCATATCCCAAACCAAAACATTTAGCACTTTAAGTTGCACAGTGATTCTACTGCTCCTAAAGAAGTCTGACACACACTATTTGTTCCTGCAAAATAAGAAACTTGTTTTTTACCCAGAGCCAAGCAGTGAAAAAGGAAACTGTTTCTTCCATTAGACCACATGTTTTTAAGCTTTCCCGTGGAAATAAATGTTAATCCAAGTCATTAAATGGACTGTGTGTTGTCCGTTGACTCACCGTAATCTTTCTTGCAGTACTTCTTCATGTTGATCTTCAGTTTGCCTTTAGATGCTTTGCAATAAGAGTCACAGTCTGCAAGAATAAGAAGTGAGAGAATACAATTAGGAGATTAGAGGGAGAAAACAAACAGTGGTAATGGTATTTTATTTAGTAATGGGGGGAAAAGAGTTTTGTGAATTTGTTACAAATTCATTGTTAAAATAATTGCCCAAAAACATTCTCACATATATACAGAACATGAAAAACTAAAAAGCCAAGTGGACCTACAATGCTGCTTAAATTGCAAAAACGGTAAAATTGTTAGGACAAAAGAATTTTGTCTGTTAAATTTTGGACAAAAAAAGTCCAAATAAAACTGTTTATTACAAAATAAGAAATTGGATTGAAAATAAAAAAAAATCACACACAACACTTACATTAAATTGAATACTCAATTGCTCAAGTAATTCAAAATAATATTTATAAGTTCATGTTGATGTTTTTTTTATACATTTAAATATGTATTATGTTTTACATGTGTAAAGATGGTGGTAAATTGTAAACACACTATAGATGAGCTGGGAATTTGATTAGCGCTACTAGGACTGAAATGTAAGAAATATTTTCCTCTGTTGGGCATACCTTTACATGTACAGCAGAGCTTTAACACATTTTAAAATTTTGAAACTTTGAGACAGCTGCTTTAACACTATAGTTCAATTTATGTCCTATCCTGCGTTTTACGGACTGGCGGTTTTAGTAAAGAAAGAAAGAAAGAAGACAAACAATACCAGCAGAAACAGACATCTGCCTTTTGGATCCTGTCATTTACAAATTTAAAGAAAGGTTCCCTATAGAGAACAATTATCATAACAGCATCTCTGGCAATAGTTCTTTTGGCTGACTAGTTGAAGCACATCTGTCTGGCTTGATTGTGTAGTCTAATGGGACTGCTGTGGTGCCACTGCTGGCATCATTAAGGGTGCATGTTTTGGTTGTGGTGAAGGCACTTTACTCCTCTAACCACATCTACATCTTCCATGTGTGCTGGTGAGAACCTCTGAATGGAGCTGATGGTACCAGCAGTGGTTTAGAAGAAACACAAATCACTGCTGCCATCGACCCACTCACTCCCTGTCAGACTGTGGGAATGAGCCAGGCCTGTGCAGACAACCCTCCACCCATTTCAACCCCCCGCCTCCCTCCAAAATCTCACCTCGCTTGTCACCTCAGCCCCCGACCTCCTGAAAAAAATAACCCTGGGATCACTTCAATGTCAAGCTTTTGCATTTATTGCACTGAGGACGGGGGGGTGGGGGGCTGAGGGCTGGCAGCTATTTGAGGGAGTAGAAGGTGGGGGGTGTGAAGGGGGTCAATGCCACACAAAGGGAGGTCAGGAAGGGAAAATTAGCCATCCATGAAGCGGTGGGCAGAGGAGCTTTTTTTGGGGAGGGGGGCATCCACTCTGGAGCCGTGAACAAATAAATACCTCACGCAGGCAGAGGGTCACCCAAATCGCCTCATGGCTCACACACATACATACTCATGTAGTATGTACGTACATACTCTCTGCGGTAGTAAGTGAGTACGTAAAGTTGATTTGAGCTTGATCTATCATCTGGACAACAACCTCAAAACAGAACATTTGCTAGATACTGTTTTTCTGTGCATGGAATCATGTAGAGCCTTGATTAAAGTTTGTATATTCTATGTGTGGCGGAGGTAAGGGAACTCTGTACTTTACTATATCTCCATTGGTTTTTCCATTTTCCAATTTCCACACAGTAATGTCAAGGGCTAGGCCACACATGCATTGCAGATTATAACTAACCCTGCTCCCCTTCCAAATACATCCATGAGGATATGCCATGCCATCAGTTTTTTTATTTTTTATGATAGATTACCAGGAGGTTACGGAGGCAACAGCATATTCCTTCCTCCACTTTGCTGGCCCCAGCAATCCAGAGAGTATATAGCTTCAGTGATTGCCCCATGCTATGCTGTCACGCTGCCAGCCACATATAGTGCTGGCAAGAATAATGTGATGTGAGGCCATACCATTACAAAAAAAATAAATGTTTCCCATTCTTTTCTGCTCATTGAGCACTCTCCCAACTGGCATAAATCAGATCCAGAGTACTGCTTTAGTTTACACTTCAGTGTTACAAGTTGTGATGAGTATAGTAAAAGAAATTAGCGAGTAAGAGATGGATGGACATCAAGTCGTAGTGGAGGAGAGTGATGGGGTTGTGGAAGAAGGATTGGAGCTTTCAGGCAGCCTGAATATGAACAAACTTCATTGTTGTGAGCAGATCTGTGCTCCATGCCTTTGCTCTCCTTTATACTCTGTTTGAATGAGGTTGCCTGGGGAACACTACGACAAGAAAAAATGCAGGGAAGGAGGCGGGAGAATGGGTACTGGTAGAGAGCGAAGGGGTGGAGAGGTTGACAAAAAAAAGAGAAGAAGACAGAAGTGAAGTTTATCAGGGGGGTGGTAAGAAGAAGAGGAGGAGGACTGTGATTTTAAGTAAAACCCCCAAATCAGCAAAACACCCAAACCTGGTTGCCTCATAAGCTGAAGCTGGTGGTAGTAAATAAAGAGAGTAACAAAAATAGGCAAAGTAAATGAAACAGAGGAGTCTATATGAGCTGCACCTGATTACCATGTAAATGATGGAAGGGGGAGCTGTGGAAAGGAAGCTTTGTTTTCTCATAACCCCCCTTGATGCCATCATGATACTTCCCTTTGATAGCCTTTCGTTCCCCATTAGTGTACCCCTGAGACACAGCTCCGGGCCCCACTGAGAGCACCCCGAGATCCCCATTTAGGGCCAGGCAGTCCCCTACCGTGAGGACAAATGTTCCCTTTGTGCGTGCGTTACAAGCGGGGAAGTGGGAGCAGTCCTGTAGCACTGAGCTAAAATGTGCTTTGGGTGTTCTGAGTAGATGTAGTTACTACAGCGCTTTGTTTCCTGCCTTTCAGAGGACTGAGAAGTGCGTAACTGAGAGGTGGACCTTTGCCCCTTCTATCAAAGTGCTGTACAACCCTTTAAGCTAATCGTTTTCATTTGGGATGCTTCTTACTAAAGCTCCTTCAAGACAGAATACAGTACTGTACAGTTCTATGTGTTTGAGCCAAAGCTTTAAAGTGCCCATAGACAAAGGCAAAACTAGGCCTGGGTTAGGTAGTACACTAGTACATAGTGAAACATGCCCTAAATATAAAAATGGTGGTAGACAATGCTGCTTAAAATGACTCTAAAATCAAACTCCCCAACATCTCCCCAGAATCTTGAAGATGATGGCATAGTGATCCAACACATCAAACCAGAAGAACTAGTAAAGAGTGTATCATAAGATTTAAACAAAAGCAATGGACAGGAAGTGGAAAAATACGACACATTTCTGCGAGGCAAATCAAGCAAACAATAGTTTACATGATTGAGGACGACTGAAACTACACAACAAGACAGAAGAGGTGTCTTACCGCAGATATACAGAACTTAGTGAACTTTTCCTTACAAGTATTACACAAACACTTTAATTACCGTTGAGTTGCCAACTAAGAAAAGGTGTTGAAGATCCATGTTTTAAAATAATCACCGGCCATTCTGTAGTATAATCTGAACACTAATACAGAATGTGTTTTGTTGTTGCTGTTCAGCAGTTATCACACAGATAACATCGGATCTACATCAACATCTAACCTGCAAAGCCAGTTGTGAACAGCCAATCTATATCAACTAGATCTAGACACACTCTGGATATTTCTAGATCCTCAGTGTGAACGTGGCCACAGAGACAGGGGGCATCAGAGGCACCAGAGCATCGAGACAAGGAGGTGTAAATGACGGCCCAGGAGGAGGGCTTTCTCCCTCAACCAGACTGATTGAGAAACAAATTGCAGCAAATAAAGCATGTAATTAGATTATGGAGCCCAGTGTGCTGTCCTGCTCTGTTCATTTCTGCTCACAGGAGCCGTGAGTTTGGATCCTGTCCAGCAAAGACGGAGACAAAAAAGGAGGAAAGAAAGAGAAGGAGTCCCCCACTTCTTTTCTCATTGTATCGTCGGAGAGTAAAAGATGGTTTGTTTTCAGGCAGACAACAGCCAGCGAAGAGGCTGTAAGAGGTCTTGACCTGATTTGGAATTTTTGCGTGGCTTGCTGTCAGTTCTGATGTGTTGATTCGTCCTCTATTACTGTAACTGAGGAGGTTCAGATGAGTCAGCTGTGTCTACGGAGACACGGAGAGAGGAAATAACTCTTCCAAAGTTTTTCATGTCATTAAAAAATTCGTTTTGGGCACCAAAAACTAAATTGTGTTCATCAGTTTGATATTGATAATGAGAATTTGATACTGTGCTGTTCTATTTTGGGCCCTGCTTATTGCAAAAATGTATTTCACCATTATTCCTTCTACAATTAAGTGGCGTAATAAGATCCACACGTTGACATGACTGTGAAGCGCGGTGGAGTCAACAAGTACTGAACAGGGTGTGTGAAGCAAGACTCATGTCCAAAAAATCCAAGGAGGGGTCCGCCACAGATTCTGATCACTTCCAGCCACGGACAAGACACACACACACACACACACACACACACACACACACACACACACACACACACACACACACACACACACACACACACACACACATATGAGACTGAACCTTGTTACCCTTTTGAGCCTCATCATCGTCACTCCAATTCTCCTCCTCATCATCATCATTAGTTACTTTCACATCTTGTATCCTGACAGGCTCGAGGCGGCCATCACAGGTCATCAGCGGTTAATCTCCTCCACATTTCGTTGCTGCATAGACGTCTCTGTCACGACCCGTGGGAGTGGCGACTCACACCATCCGTGACCTACCAGCACAATGTGTGTTTTGTCTGGGCCACACCATCGGAGGTATTCTCCATGCATTCCAGCCCTACGTGTGGTCGAGAGAGGGAGAGCCCTACTGCAGGAGACAAATTAATATCCACTCCATTTTCCCTCATGCTCTCCATTCAACCCCTCCCCCCGCCAACTGAGGCGCAACAAGGCACCTGCCTCACAGCTGTCAGCCCAACACCCCCTGGTATCACGCATACATACACGCACGCACACAAACGCACACACACGCACTTTTTCCACATATACATGTAGCCTATATTATTTCAAAATGAACTTTTTGCATGTCTTAATTGACCCTACAAGTCTCCATATTTTTTCATCTAGCATCTTCTTCCCCTTTCCCCCCTCCATACTGTTTCCTCCTCCCCCTCCATCTACTCATTCTCCTTTCTCTTTGCCTTTATTTTTTTCATTTTTCGTCTTGTGGTTTTTGGATTTCCCCCTCTTGTTTTTGTCTTCATCGTTTACTTTTTCTACTTCCCCAGCCTTTTTTCTTCTCCTTTCTCTTGAGTAAATGTATTCTAAACCACCCATAACTACTTTACCACTGCTACTATAATTATTATTAATTATAATTTATATAAATATATAATATATAATGTAGTCGTTAAAAAAATAATAGTATAAAATAATCTTTACTCTAGCAGGTACTATTAGTATGGTGGAAATTATAGTTGAATCACCACATCTGTTTGCAATCCCATATTAGGTGATATCATACCTGTTTGAATATCAGGCTGAGCATGAGGTGCGTTTGCTCTGCAACCTTCTGATGAGGTTCAAAGGGTCATGTATGCATCCTCTGGGCCTCAAGCACCTCCAGCCTCCAGCGGGACCCCCGGCTACATGATTCTGACGTGGTCAATGCACGATGTCCATCAAGGTGCTCCACCTTGCAATCTGCTTGATTTCAACCTCTCTGGGCTGCCCATTACACATATGAGAGGGAATTCCCAGACCTCTCTTTCGTGATTAGATTTTACGGTCCGAGTCATTACACAGTTTCCTTCAGGTTGTGTTTACATTAGTTCAATGACACGGCTTAATTAACTGGGTTACAAGAAGAACAAATATTTCACATGATAACAGTAAATTGGAGGGAGAGGTAAGGGTATAGTTTTCATACACAACAAACACAAATATCCAAAATGCCTTTTTTACTTGTGAATGTTGATGTATATAAACCGAAAAGTAAACATGCTGATCAACTTTGCATTTATTTAAGTTGATGAAGTAATAAGGGTCCTTCTCTCACTTAACCAGTAATCCCTCAATAAGGTGAGGAAAATTTCCTACACCCCAAAAGCGGGCAGTTTCCTGACAAGGGGGCCCAGAGAAACTCCAGATATTCTAGCTCGGTACCACCCACAGTGTTATGTGAAGACAAAGCGTGAAACAGAGGGAGACGAAGGAGGTGGAGAGAGCGAAAAGAGACTGAAGGAGAAAAGAAAAGAGGCGGAGGAGGGTTGGGGACCGGCAGTATCCTGACTGCGCTGTCAATCGAAGCTGTCCAGGGAACATTAGGGCCCAATAACAGCTGCAAGAGCCTCTTATTCACGTACAGTACATAACATATGTATACCTTGGGCCTCCAGCAACTTCATGGGTGAGACAGAGCAAACATGCCAGATGACTCAACTTTTTCCACCATGAGGCCATATAACAAAATGCGGAACTTATTCCAACAGGGTTTGTACACGTATGTCTGTTTATGTTTATGAAGCTCAAGATGCAAGTTTTGGTGCTTCACATATGTAGGAATTCTGCTGCATTACATATTATGAGTCTCATACTGTTTACTCATATCACAATTTTCAATAAAAGGATTGCATATAATTCAACTGAAAAGAGCTACAGCAACCACTAACATATAACCAGATTCCAACCAATTCAACCAATAAATGAACTCACAGTCCAGAATCTCTAAGTGTTCATACTGCATTAATCACTTCAAACTAATCAGAAGTGAGCCGGCATTAGAAATAAAATGTCATGCACTGATTTTTATTTTTTTTAAGACACTTATGTTTTACCACAGTAATAGTTACATTTACTATTACTGAACCCATTCTGACAATTTATTGTTATATAGTATTTCGGTCGTATCATCCAGCTTTAGTATTTGATGTACCGCAACTAATTCTGATGTCATATCCAGTCCTTAAAGATAGGACAGTAAAACCCACTATGGTATCATTTCAAACATGAATTATCTGGTAAACGAATGAAAAAAGTGTTATTGAATCCTACGCTGAATTACAAAATCCAGTGCACCTCAATCAGTCCTTCCCTCACTTCACTGCATTGGACGGAGAGGGAGTTTGGAGAGATGAAAAATCATCAAATCAAACAAACTATCAGGCCCCCATGCTGTACGCTAGACCAACACCCCACTGTGCCGCAGTTAGACTGATTAATTGTGAAAGTGTGAGAGATTAAAGGAGGCACATCCCAGGGTTGTTGCTAATGGATTTAATATTCATGAAGCCTTAATAAGGAGGGGGAAGGCAAGAGGGATCCAATTTATCCGGCAGTCTGTTTTTTTTACATTGGTGGAAAAATATTGTGGTGATGCGTGGGACTATTGAAAAATCCCATAACCATTTATACATACTTCCACAATATTTTCTACATCTTCCCCTCCAGGCCAGATGTGCTTATATGAATGTGTAGCAGCATATAGATGAATATAAAAAAAGTAAATGTTTGACTCTCTGCTGTACTCACCTGATGGTTCCTCTGTACTGCTGGATGGGGTTGTAGGAAGTGCAACTGGAATCTCTACTCCCAGAGAAAACATGACATAGATGCAAAGACAGATCAGTTTCATTATTATATGCATCCATACATACATACATACATGTATTGTTGCCTTTTTGTGCATGCATGTTGGTACAGTGTGTAAATGTGCACATTTACACACTGTAAGTAAGGTTTAAGGCAAAACAATGTAAAGAAATATACCAGTGTTAGGAACATGAGTTGCTCAAAGCTCTTGTTATGGTTGATAGTAGATTGCAAATTTGCTAAATTACTGACAGTGGGTGTTTGTGTATTTTCTTTATTCACACAAAGTTATATTGACTGACGGATAGATTAAATCAAAAAGGGCTTCTGTATATTCTCTGATAAGGGCATAATATGCTCAAAAAACACTAAATGCAATGCAATAATTTGTACGATCTGGGGGTCAAAGTGTGAAATGAGTACATAAATTAAGCTTTTGTGAAGTTCAGTCAGAAAGTGGTTTTCCGCTAACACTCTTTTATTGAATATTTATTATATCTTGTCCTTTCCAATCTTCCTCAATACATGTTTTCCCTGAGGTGGTGTCAAAGCTCCTGGTTCTTAATTTTCATATATAGCCATATCTGACCAATACACTTTCTTCCTGCATTTCTAAAAACCAATCAGATGTTGGCTGATCAAAATATTATTTACAAAATTGATATGGTACTGACCACGTACTGCAACATCCCTGGCTTTGTTGCATCTCTCTGCCCCATAATTTTGTTTCATGTCTCTGCTCTTATCTGCCTAATAAAGACATAAATTGTCCAAAAAATCATTTAAAAAACTTTAAGAATGTTCGAACATCTACCTGCTTTCTCTGTTTCATCCTCCTCCCCTGTACCCTGCTGCTGTGGAAAAACTACAACAGAGCTGTATGATTGTCCAAAGACTTGATTCTCTCAGCCCTCCCTCATACTCCTGTATTCACAAGTGGGTAGGAAGTTGACACTCAGAGAAACCATGCATGAAGAACGGCCCTCTTATCTCCAAAGGAGCAGGACGGCAACAGAAGATATAAAACACACATAATGCCTTTTTGTTATTGTGGGCAGCAGGGACAGAAGGGGCTCATCAAAAAGTCTGTAGAGGACAAAACCACAGAGATGTATCAAAGACACATGCAAAGAAAGAGGTGCATAACAGTGGTGGTTTCAGCTGTGCAAAGGTAAGGGCTTTGTGTGTATGAGGGACAAAAGAAAGAATCAAGTCTTTTGATCAAGTAAAATCTGCTTTCCTCAACTGGGATTGAGCAAACTTGCTTCCTACTTTCTGAACGTACACAACATTTATGTCACCATAAATCACAATCTGTGGAATGATGTGCACGCCTGGTTGTTGCCGTGTGGACATAATGAGGCCTTCTCCCATGAAGAATTGGTCTATATAATGACAAGAAAAACAATTGCTGCCAAAACAATGGCACCTGAAGCCCGTAGGTCCCTTCGCTGATGTTGTTGTTGATCAGCAATCTTCCATCAGTATTGAGCCGCCACGTGTGCCAATTTAAATAATGAGCCTGTTTCTCATAATTGACTCATGTAGATTTATGGCTCACAGCGCTGGAAGGTGTTCACAAAGTCAAAGATATAACATGACTCTGTATTAAAATGAAACTTGGTAAGCGCTATCGCTGTAACAGTGGGCTGTTAAAGATTAAACTGATTACATACTGTAGAGAGGGACTTTATTTCCATCTCACAGTGATCACTGCATGTTTGACAAATCAGCTCTTACTTGACATTTTCCAAGGAGTCAATGATATCTAATAAGTTGATTTCATTTATTTCTTTATTGGACCTCAGCCATGTAAATCCATGTAGAGATGTATTGCTCATAAGCATTTAATACAATGGCAAGAGCACCAATTAAAACACGTTTTCAGAATGAGACAAAGGAGCCATTGTCATTTGCTATGGGGCTATTATTCAATGCAGCTTTAAATCTTCAACTGCAGGTCTTCCCTGAGGCGATGCTAGATTATTTCTTAATTTTGACTTTAATACAAGGCTATATTTTAGCTAATAAATGGTCATTGGATGCTGAGAACAAGATTGATTTTTTAATTCAACCCAAATCTTCCCAAGCTATCTAAGACACTTTGGGGCTTGGAGATGCTGGTGTTAACAACTTTGCATCTTTACCCAGATTTATGGAGAGACCAACAAGCCGAGACCATAACCTTGAGGTTCAGTGTAATGGTGTGTTTATTTTATAAGCCAGCAGATTTACTGGTCAGAAAACCGACAGTCAGACACTGTAAAGTCTGCTTTTACAGTGTGTGTTTTTGTGTGTAGCATACTGTATTATGTGTTGACTGTGTGTGATTTTGAATATGCACATGTGTGTGTCATCAGTCCGGTGCGTCCCTCCCTTAGTCCTACAGTGAGGCAGATATGGTAAAGACTGGGTTCCACGTACTTATGCAGGGGGCAATGGGCGAGCGGCTCTGCTGGTAGCCTTTAGCACAGCGGTTGCACGTGATACCAGTCACGCCGTCTTTACAGGGACATTGTCCTGTGGTTTGGTTACAGGTTTTGCCAGCAGCACCCACGGGATGGCAATCACATGCTGTGAGGAAACAGAGGAAGAAAGAGAGGCACAGTGAGTGGTCACACACAAACACACGCACACATGTGAGGAGATACAAACACATACTACCTATAGAGAGAGTGCAGGTGGGTACACAGCAGTGGAGGCAACAATAATAGAGTGGTGAGAGACAGGTGGAGGCGTGCACAGAGAGACAGAACTTACCACAGCGCTCATTTTGAAGCGAGTGTAGCATTATGACTAAAAGAGCAGATAAAACGCATCCGCCACAGACATTGTTTTTGACATTTTGTTGTTGTTTGCTAATGAGCAAATTAGCATGTAACTATCATGTCTACCTTAATCAAAAGCTGTCAAGATACAGTATCAGCATGATCTCCAATCACAAAATGTGTGAGTTTGGCTGTTAGGCCTTCTTGTGTGTGCCAGTGTGTGAGCGCTCTGTAGGACTGCAGCTGTTATGTATGAGGTAAAGAGAAAGGGTTGAGCATGCTTACCAAATGATAAAATAATGGAGGATAATCCTAATTGTCTGTTTGTGATTAATGCCAGACTTTGAACCCGAGCCCAAAACGTCTGTCACACTTCCTCCCAAACTGGGGGGTCTATCGAACACACATGCTTCAGGAATGTAATCATCTTCCAATTGCTTTCCCCGATCCAAGCCCTTAATTCATTTCACAGCCAAACCCATGTCAAGTTTGAAATCGGTGTTGAATAATAGTTGTCTGAGAGTTGTTTCTTTTCATCTATTTTTGGATATGAATAGTAGTGGCTCTGGTGAGGAGAAGTGGTTGAATTAATAGTCCATTCAGTAAACCCTGACAGTCTAATCCAGACCAGAACAGTCTTGATAATCAATCAACATTCCCACTTCTTTAATCGAAAAACCTACAAAGCCTAACACTCTGTTTGTCACCAAACTCTCACCACTATATTCCTCACCCCATGAGTATGTATTTTCAGTTTATTTCCTGTGGAAAACCAGTGATGCTGACTCTCAGCCTCAGGGTTGGGCTCTGCTCTTTCGCTGCCCCTCCCTAAAGATTTTTTTCCTGTGTTGTGTCACTTGTCACTCTGAAAAGCCATCAAAGGCAAAGCTGAATTATGTACTTTGAGGTTTGTGGGGGTATTTAGTGGTTTGGTAGGTTTTGTTTTTAACCGCATAGACTGTTCAGCCCACGGTACAAAAATACAGCTTCAAAACAATCTCTTCATTTTGGCCAATTGCATTGAAATGAGGGTGTAAAATGTATAAATGTCAAAACAAGTTTAAATTAATAGTGACGCTTATGCATACAATCAAAACTGCAGGTTTCTTCGCAGGCCTCAGGGGAAAAGACTGCGTAAAGTGGTAATGTAATACCAATTGTGTGCTCTTTATGATTGACCTCGGACTTTTGGAAACAACATAGTTGTTGTTTTGTGAGATATTTTGACAAATGAAGTACTACATGACAACTCTGTAGGTGAAGTCCATACATTTGGGATTTCAGCAGGGTACCTCCTCTCTCCTCTATCATCACTTTTATCTCTATTGCCTGTTTCCTGTGATTCAGCTTCTGTTGCTGCTCTTATCTCTCCTCAGTGTGTGTGTGTGTGTGTGTGTGTGTGTGTGTGTGTGTGTGTGTGTGTGTGTGTGTGAGAGAGAGAGAGAGAGAGAGTACTTGTGTGCTGTTCACCCTTGTTATCAGTTCAGAGAAGCCTCCTTAAAAGTGTGTGTATTAGTACCTTTATCAGACTAATCTGTCACCGCTTTCATTCCTTAGTTGTGTCTAGCTCAGTGGGAGGAGGACCAAAATACACGCACACACACACACACACACACAAACACACACACGCACGCACGCACACACACACACACACACACACACACACACACACACACACACACACACACACACAGCCTCAGGAAGCCTAACATGGAGAGCGTGCAGCACGTCTTCAGGCCTGTAAATTTAGGAGTATGTCAGAGGAGTTTGAGGCAAAGAAGGGCAAAGTGCGTTTCTGGTTGGAGCTTCAGAGAGCTCAGGTTATATTTTTAAGAGCGTCTTCCTGGTAACCACAGCTCAGAGCCTCAAGCCTGCCAGTAAATCAAGTTGCACAGCACATGGTCTGCATGTGGGAAACACTCTGCCTCTCTCTCCTCCTCTTCCACATTTGGTCCTTGACGGCTGACTGACTGCCTGAGCTGCTGTCCGGCTGGATGACAAATTGTCTGACTCTCTGGCTGGATGACCCACCTGTTGGCCAAAGGACTGGCTTACTCAGGAGGTGTGAGTAAGAGTTTCTCGTTTAAGTGTGTGTCCACTTAACGGTTAAGTGGCTGTGTGCACTGCTTCATGGCTACTACAGATGGCTCAGGGAGATATGGGGACAAGAGAGCAAGAGGCCCTTTCTGTCTCAACAATTCCAGCGAGGAGAACTGACAGAAGTTTATGATAAGAAGCGTAGGTGTGTGTATATAAGGGAATCTGTGGTCTTTCCCTAACAACGTAGAACTAAATCTAAGGGATTAGCCCTGTCTAACTGTCATGTTTCTAGATGAAGACAGAATGCCTAACTCTAAAAGAAGCTCTTGGCGCTGGGAGTTGCATATAAAAGAATGAAAAATGTGCTTGGTTAATGGGGAGAGTTGAAGGTTTTTTCAAAGGCAGGCAGTCAGGCCTCGTTCTGAGATTGCACAATGTGAGAATTTGAACTCTGCCAATCGTTTACCATAAAGCTGGTGTTTGAAGTCTGAACTCCCCCCATTTGGTTTGTGTGTTCTGTGCCAATAAGAATAATTTGTTGGCCCTGGAGTGAAGCCAAGCTACCCAAGTCTGTGTTCTATTATAATTAGGTTTCTGCTCCTCCACAAGTATCTTTGGAGAGCGGAAATAGTAAGCATTATTGGGTTGTTGCACTATACATAAACAGCTCTCTAAATGACGTGTTTATCTAATAGAGGGTGTGCCTTGCTTGTTGTGTTGTTTAGTGTGTAATTGATCATAATAATAGGCTGCAATGGCCCTGAACAGTCATGTTTAAGGCCGCAGAGCGAGCCCAAAAATGTTGGACGCGAGCAAAAAAAAAATTGTGAATCATGTTTGATGCACAACACTGCACATGTGCATTGTTCTAATTGAAAACACGCAGATAACACACACACACACCCGACGAAAATCCAGAGCTAAAATTGAAGTCATGAAAAACAATATTTTTCAAATCACAAGCAGAAAAACATTTTATATGTGGTCAATAAAAAAACCTACTGGGTCAATGGAAGACATATGCTGAAGAGAGGGGAGTAGGTTTTTTAGCATGTTATTCTGATTGAAACAGACCATCCCTCAATCAAAGCCTAATTTCCCTCTGTATGCAAAATATGTTCCCCATCATGCTGCTGACCGATGCAATTATATGATGGTTGATGTTTGGATTCGAATGTGAAGGCCTGAATTCGATCCAACGGTCACAGAACCAACGCCAACTCAAGCTTGATTTTATTAAGTTTAGATGGTCCTCTGATGGGGACTAATCAAGAGCAGGGCTCATTATTTGGCAAAGACCTCCCGTGTAGTCATCATTGTCGCTCAATATGTTTTAGGCTCAACATCAAGATGGGTTCTTTAGGAAGTCGCTAATGTTTACCTTTTAAAATAAAGTTAAGACTTTAAAAATCAATGCCAGGGTGCCAAACAGGGATATCAGACAGCTGATTAAACATCCACATAAAGCTATCACTGAGTGACGTTTGTTATCTCAGTTATATGTCAGAAGTGTTGAAAGACCACCCAGAGTGCTGCATCTCTTGGTCTTCTCAAATCTCACCATCACCTTTTTAAGTTCATGCATTTCATTGTCAAATACACCTCAGTGTGTTTTATTCACAGGCTTCAAACAGTTAAAGATACAAACAAGAGCTGCTTGAAATGTATGCCGTGTTTACACTCTTACTCAATGAGGGGTGAAGTTATACATTTCGGCGTGTAAATGTAGCCACAGGGCACGGCTTGCTCTGCAGTGGATAAGCTGCTGCTCTCTTTTACTTGTAATAGCCTCCTATGGAAATGAGCTGCTTTCAGGGAGGATTGTATTACGCATATAAAAGCAAACTCTTGTGCTCCTCGACCTGCCCTGCGCTCAATACAGTGCCCATTCTCTTCCAAGAGCCACACAGCAAAAAGGCTCTCTCTACTTGAGTTCAATAAATATCCAAACCTCTTAATTACTGTCACTTTGGTGAAGCGTTCACGCTGCTTGAGGAGCTGACAGAAATTAGTTCCGCGGTTTGAGTTTCATTGAATTATCTTGAGTTATGATGTGGTAAACCTGAGAGAATTTGGCAGGGCAAGACTTTTGACAGCACACATAGGTGTTTGACGTAGGGACAAAGCTGTGTGGTAACTTTAAGTTTATTAACAGAGAGAGAGAGAGAGAGAGAGAGAGAGAGAGAGAGAGAGAGAGAGAGAGAGAGCATGTATTACAATGACATTTAAAGTCTTTATCTGTAATGTTCCAAATATAGCTTGCAAAAATGTTTTAATTGGCAAAAGAAACAGTTCATGCTTCGTATCATTTGTCAGCTTGGGGTAATTACCACAGATCCTTTATTGTAAGTCTGTTTTGATGTAACTGAATACCTCAGTAAAACTTGAACAGTGTTTGCTTATAATTACACAGAGCTGGGAGAGGTGAGACGTACATAAACTGGCAAATTTCATGGATTAAATTGAACAAAACCGTTTTGGTAAGCTGACAATTTTATAAATAATGATGAAATGTATTTATATTTTAGTTCGGTGAGAGGCAGTAGAGACTGTGAAGGAGTCAAAAGTGAGATTTAATATTTACTAGTGTGGAGACTCTGATGTAATGAGTATATGACATGACTCCTGCTATAAGCCAATGGGAGTATCATTATCTTATAACAATAATATTATTATAGATTATATTTAATTGTTGTGAAATTCCACTAAGGGTGCATGGATGCTGTCTTTTTGGGCTATAAGTTAAATTATGCATATATGATGTATTATGAGTCATGAGAATGACATTAATGATGGTCAGAACAATAATTACAGCTGTAACAATTTTTTTTTAATAATGATTAAACTGTCCATTGCTTTTTCAATTAATTAATTCATATTTTGGTCTTTAAAATGTCAGAAAATAGTGAAAAATGGCCATTGCAATGTTCTCCGAGCCAAAGGGGGAGTCTTCAGATTGCATGTTTTGTCCAAAAAGCAAAGATATATTCAAACAACAACAACTCTGGAAAACGAAAATTATACAGATACAGCTATTTCTGACATGACATACACACTGCAGTGTAATTATGGTAAAAGAAAGTTGCATGTACACATCACATTAGCAGCAGGTTTCCATCAGCAAGAGCACCAGACAGAGTCATAAAATATGAGAACACCAGCCTGCACAGAGACAGAATCCATTCATAGAGCACAGATGAAGATGGAGGCAGAGGCAGAGAGGCTCCACATCAGCAGCCCTGGTTATCATAACGTAACGTTTTACACAGACATACAATACAGATTCAGCCCCACATATTCAGACGCACATGAACTATACATGAACAGTTTACGCCAGATGCCAGAGGTCCATACCAGGTGCATTTTTCACAGCTTTTGACTTGCTGTTTTAACTTTCACTTCATGACTAATTTAACCAAAGTTTCCGAACATCAAAGTAGTCATCTTTGTCGTATGAGAACAGATTTCCACATCAGTGGAAACAGATTTCTCATGCAGGCAGGCTGTTTTCCAGTTATGGTAAAAAGATTTTATCACTACATGAACTAAGGTTTTCGCTCTGCTTTAATTTGGCTCTACATTTGTTCTCTTCTGGTGACCCAAATGTTGACTGCTTGCTTCCAAGGTCTCTCGTGTCAGTGGCTAGCAAACTGAGAAAGTCACCACTGTAAGCAATAAAAAAGTAATGAAAAGCAGCCAGGAATCATCAGAAATATGCTGGATTAATCATTTGCTGCTGATTGAAAATGCAAAGCTCTCCATCATCTAAAATGTGTAAGGCATTAGAGAAAAGTGTGGCATAATGATAAATAATACAGTCAACTACTAATCCAAAAGGATTCACCAGATGTGAATATAATAGGACAAAAACATTTGCTGTATTTATGCACAGACCTTCCTCATTAGTAATAGCTATTATGCTTTTATGCTCTACATTATTATTTTGTCTACTGTATATTGTAAACTGTATATTTTGTCTGCAAGTGCAAGTAAACATGTTTAACAATTATGTGGTGAAATGCACAGCAGGAACCTGAGGCATCTAACCCCATGAAAGTGAGTTATGGGACGCTAAAAGAATCAAGTCTCTGACACATGAGAAGGAATGTAAAAACAACAAAAAAAGAGGTTAAATCTCCACAATTAGCCAGCCTGGTAGACACAGCGGAGGATAGGGGTTAATGATACACAACGTCCCGTCGTGATGAATGTATGTTTGCATTCCTGCTCGACAGGAGAATAGGCCCAAAGCCACGGAAGGTGTTAATGTCAGTTTAGAAATATTGCTCATGAGCGGCTGGAGGGGAGAATAGCATCTTTACATATCATTGTCTTGTCTGAACATCAGATTCTTTTGCAGATGTTTTACTCTTCAGACCTGTCATACTGAGTGATTTGGTCAGTTTATTTATTTACTACATGGTGAATGATGTGAGAAAACTCAGGCTTAAACTGTCAGCAGGCAGCTAATATTTTCTCTTTGGAAGTGAGCGCTCTGAAACCCTCAAACGAAAATGCGTGTATTTCTGTGTGTATGTGTGTGTGTGTGGGTGTTCGTGCGTGCGTGCAAGCTGTATCTATACGGAGCGATTCTGAGGTGTTTCTGGGCTTGTTTGCACAGGGAGTCAGCTCCTGTTATCTTTTCCTGCAGCAGAAGAGGTGAGAAAATATACCCTCTCTCTTTTCAATCACCCCCTCCCCCTTCCTCCTCTTTCTCCTCCTCTTTCTTTGACCCTTATTAGCTACGGTGAGGGCTGATGGCAGGCGATACATCTAGCACACACCTGCGTGGGGGTGTGTTCCTCTTGTCCTCCTCTCTTCCTTTTCTCCTTACCTTACCTCCCATCTTTCACTCTCTTGCCACCCCTTAACCTGAGTTTTTCTTCTTCTCTCTCCGTCCTGCAGCCCTTCCATTGATTCGTCTTTGACCTGCACTGGGGATCACTTCACACCTTAGCTCTGTTTGTTTTGCTTGTCCTGTCATCCCTTCACCTCACCTCCCCCCCAACCCCCACGAACGAAGCCAAATAACTCAACTGCCAATGAGGGAACACCCAGACCCGACCCGCCCCATGCCACCACGACCTCCACACCCCCCAACAGACCCCCAACTCATCTCCGCTGACAGAGCGAGATGAGGGCGAGACAGGCTCAGGAATGAAAAGACTGCTGGCTCCTCCCCCCTCCCACTTCCTGTGATTCATCTAAAACGGTTTCCTATCAGACCGAAAAAATATCAGTCAGTAGTAGCTGGTGTTGAGTATGTAAGTATGTAAGTGTGTAATGAAATTTCGAAGAGCAATATTTCAAAACTTTTTTTTAAATGAAATAAGATATTTGGTTGTTGTTCAACATGTACGTTTAAATCTTTCCCTTGCCAGAAAAGAACGGCACTGTACCTTTGCAGGCTTTCCTGTGGGAGATAGGTTTGGACAGGTCTCTGTAGTAGCCCTCCTTGCAGTAGTGGCAGTGGCGTCCAGCCGTGTTGTGGCGACAGTTGAGGCAGACTCCTCCGCTCTTCCTTCCCGACAGCTTGTACAGCTCCATGTTGAAACGACACCTTCGGGCGTGAAGGTTGCAGTTACAGGCTGTGAAGAAAATAAAAAAAGATGTAAAAATGTTAAATTTAGTGTGGAACAAATAGGTCACAACAGTATTTCGTAGTTATTGACAACAAACTCATTCAATAGTTGATAAATGATGACCATGTCTTATTGAATCTGCATTCAAGTTTGAAATTGAACCTGTTGAGTTTAACCAGTAAGGTGACATGTTTGTGCAAATGATTAACAAAAAAAACATGTGGTGAGTAGAGCAGATGGCCCTCATGTAACCCTTTTGGAGAGTTTAAAATCCTCTAGTTATCCCTTTAGAGCACCTGAACCCAAGGGTAGAGTCATGTTTCCTATTGTCCTTTTTCTAATAGTCAATTCTGTTCCTTTTTTTACTGAATTGACATCAATAAAAAAAATGCCTGCACCCTACAAGTTTGTGATAATGTTTCATGATGTCCTGACATGTTAAAATAATGACCTCAGCAGTGGAAATAAGTCCATTGTTCACTATCATACCTTCACCTTTTAAGTTTATTTGTAGTCAATTCAAGTCATGATGGTTTAAATCTCACTTGTGAGAGTTAACTAATAATTTAGCATTATAGCATCTAGCAGAACTACTGCTATGGTTACCTCATGTTTTATTCACTGTACCCTGTGCACTACTTTATAACCATAGTTAAACTATTGATACTAATATTTCATTTTAATGGACATCTGACGGACATTCAGAAATGACTATTTTCTGTGGCCGTTACATATTACTGTAATTTCTAGGATCTTTTGTTTGTGTTAAGAAAACTAAAAACTGACTTGATGCAATGCCATTAGAGATAGTTCTCTGATAATGAGGTCAAACACTGCATCCTTTATCTACCTCTCTTCAGTTGTCCTTTTTCTGTCTCTTACTGACACACTCTACTCTTCACTCCCTTTATCTTTCTTTAGCTTGTTTCCTCAAGGTCCTCGCCTGCTCTCCAGAGTCCAAACTGTACTAAACAGAAAGTGAAAGCCTGGTATTAACATTTCTCCCTTCCCTGCCAAAATCCCTGTGAGCATGTGCGAGAGACCCCTCGCTGCTGCTTGTTTACTGATGAGTACAGTTGCCAGCTCTAAGTTTAATAAGCCGGCTGATGTTTATTCATGACTCTCTGGCAGCGGAACGCGGCAGACATGCCTAACTTCATTAAGGTTTGCCGTCCGAGCCACCGATCCTTCACCACCACCAGAGAGGCATTCATGCATTATTAACAATAACACTTCTGATACAGTTTGTGGCTCTACTATGTGTGGTTACATACTGTACTGTATGTGTGTGTACGTATGGAAATGGGGGTTATCTGGGTCCAACTGGGGTCCCCTGGTTGGTCCATCTGTCTGTGTTGTTCTGCACCACCTCCTCACACAGCTCTTTTCATCATCTGCCCATCATAATGGAGGAGCTCTCACTTCCCTCAGCATCCATCAAACTGGCTTCTCACTGGTGTTTGTTTGTTTGTTCAGTGTGGGTTTTTTTCTGGATGTGTGTGTGTCTGTTTGGGGCCCCAGAGGCTCCTTCTCTCCACTCCAAGGACGTAATTACAATACATTTTCAAAAATACATATACAGTACACACACACGCACGCACGCACACACGCACACACACGCACACACACACACACACACACACACACACACACACACACACACACACACACACACACACACACACATTGGCAGTGCTGTGCCTTATCAGTGGTGACTTGGCTTTCTAACTTTCTTGCATCAGGGTTTAATTAGTGATATGTCTTGTTCTCCCTCCCTGCTTCAGACTGTTGGTCTTAAAAGCCTCAGTATGCAAAAAACAAGACTTGTAATTCCACAAGACTACAAGATGATGCTATTTCCATTTTATTTTCCGTGAAAATAAGTGGTGCTTTACCTTGAGTACTTTCGGATTACATAAAATTATCACCTTTACTCCTGTGTCTCACCCGGCTGGATTTATATCTATCCTTTCCTTAAAGTGACACAGATTTGATGTTTGCATTGTTGTCTTTAGCTAGATTTACAACTGTGCATGACTCATATTGTTCAGACAGCAAAGCTTTCCTCCCTGACTCCCCTGGAAAAACCCTGGAACCTACTGATAGCAACAATAGTGTACACACAAAACTGTTGAGATATAAGAGGTTGAGGGATAAAAGTGCATAACATTTCATTTAATTCATAGATATTTTAGCCACAGAGAGACAGCTCTGATATGATCTGTGTCTCTGAGCTGGCTGTCAATCCAGCCTGTAAATGCCAAAGGCCAGGTTCAGTCTCTCTGTTGTTCTGGGCCACACTTGGTTAAAGCTATCTCTGCGCCCGCCTGCAAGTATCTGGGATCACTGTAGAGTTCAGTTGGTGGAGGATCAGTGCATGGTCTTATACCTGCAGACACGTCTCTGTTACACTACAAAGGTGGTTTCACACCCTTCCTAAATGAATACAGGGGGAATTCTAGCCTACCGGACTGCTCTGCCCCGGTGAGAATAATGCTGTTGTCCTGGGAGGCATGTTGGATATTGAAAAAAGAGACGACATACAAGCTGGATGTGAAGGTGCGGGGCAGAAGGCCACATTGTGTTTGACGGTATCATGCTTTATAAGGTATTATGTCAGATAATGGGGACGAGTGAGAAGCACTTTATCTAAACTCACTGACACTGGGCGTGATGTAAGCTTGTTCACACAATACCTCTTACACATTGAAAAAAAAAAAAAACGTGCAAACAATGTTGTTGTTGGCGCAATTCCAAGTGTTTCATGAGCACAGACTGTTTTAAAAAATGACATCATCACAGCCCAAATTAGCACATTTAATTAAAAACAATTGAAGATTTGTAAGCCAGTATGCGATTTGTCTGGCGTGGGCTTATCAGGTTTCCTGCGGCGTTATAAACAAGTCATTCAGACATCTCGGTGTTATCTATTCATGTAGAGTTTTCCATTCATAACTCCCTATCAGGCAAAAAATCAGCTGTGTTTAAAGATAACCATATGCTGTCAGTCATGATAAAATACCCCAGTGACACAGGAGACTCTGCTCTCAACCTTTTCCTTCCACAAGAATGATTTGCTATTGCTGTTTATTCATTTTAATGTAATGTAAACATTTAATAACGTAACACTTATTCTCATGTGTGTTATGATATAAATCATTACAATTTATACACCAAGGTAGACTTGGTTGGTCGACTGAATTTCACAGTTCGTAAACACAAGAACTGGTTGGGTTTGCCATAAACCACAAACACATTCCCACCCATTTAATTATGAATGTCAGTTTATTTCTAATTTTCAGTTTGTTGTGGAAACACCTTTGTTAAGCCAAGAGAACAAAAGCATGTTTGATAAATTCACTCCTGGCAGCTCCTCTCCGTCACCATAAAAAGCTTGATATGGTGGTAGAAATTTTATTAAAATTCCAGCAGCAGCTGCAGCCTTTTGTTTTCTTAGAGGTAAAGAAAATTTAAACCGGACCACACTGACATAAAACATGTCTGTCACAAGCAACTGGTGAGGTCATTCCATGGTAGCCTCTAAAGGTTAAAAAGGGAGATAAAAATAGAGTGGAGTATTTAGTTAAAACTAGGCCCTCACTTCTAAAATTACACAAAACTAAATATGCGGTTTTTGTTTTCATTTTTTCAAAAGACACATTCAGAATGAACACCTCAGTAAACTGCTCTCTGTTGCTGAAATACCAGCTATCCCTTTCCTGGAGGACCGCTATGAAAACACAAACACACACACACACACACACGCGCGCGCGCACACACACACACACACACACACACACACACACACACACACACACACACACACACACACACACACACACACATAGACATTCCTCACGCCTGCTCTTTGCAACCAGCAGGATACAGGGTTTCTGCCCTTCAGAGGAAACACAAAAGCTGAGCTGTAGTTTATTTCAGCCAAGCAATCAGCTCACACACCTTCAGAGCAAACAAAAGCTACTGCTACCATTCACACACAAAACACACAGACACATGCTGAGTGCACCAGGTGCACTTTAAAGACAAGTTTGCTCTGAGCGTACTGTGATTCAACATTTCATCTATGTGTTAATATCGAAATAATATATGGGAATGCATAAGAATCAACTATAAGACATATTAAATATATCACAATTTGAGTAGCTTTGTAAATTATATATTAATGTTAACACAGTCTACATTTTCCTTATAGGACACCTTAAAGTGTTTGGTCTGTTTTCAATCAAGTTAACTGCTTCAGGCTGGATTAGTGAGTCAGTGGGCGGCTGTAACCGCCCCCCCAGGTGAGCAGTAAAAAGAAGTGTGAACTGATACCTTTAAAACAAGAGTAATTGAATTAGCTGGATAAAGCTAAGCTTACCTAAAGCTTTTCAACACCTCCTGTAATGTGCACCACTGCTATCTACAATGACAAAAAGCTGCATTCTTGAGTCTTGCAGCTGTTTTGACCTCCAACTGCAGAATTTGACAGCAAATGGATTTGTTTATTGGGTGTTGCTGTTTCCCGCACACATATACTGTAGGAAACACAGGGCCTCAGAGCAGTGTCTGAGTGTGTTTTGGAAAAGTTGGCTAATTTGTTTCTTTGAGTGGTTCCCAGCTTTTATCAACTGACCTCAGTCTCGTAGCAGCACAGAGGCGGCCCTCCCTTGGCTAATTAGAGAGAAAATTCAAGCAACAGAGCTTGGAGTTGAGGTTAAGCTCATCGTACTTACGATAAGCCTGGTAATTGAGTGATGTTGGTCACAGCCTCGATTTGTTCTAAAGACACACTCGAGCAACAGATCTCTGCCACTTTCGATCCAAATCCACATGCTGGATTTGTTTTAGCTGCTGGCTGCTCATTACCCCGAATATAAAGGCACAAATGAAGAAAAAAAAGAAACTTGAAAAGGGATGGCTAATTGTATGTGTTGTAGCATATCAGACCACATTAGATATCTAACTATCCACACTGAGACACTACTGTCATCAACATTCCCATCAAAAAGAAATGTCCGGTCTTTTTGTGAGGTCTGGGGAGATCACAGGCGCTGACAAAGATTTTGCAGCTCTCAGGAAATGTCAGCCTCCCCGCTGCCATCACCTCCACCGCCAACACCAAAACCCCATACCCCAAACCACCGCCTGTGAGCAGGGGACCAGCAGGGGCTCCGCTACTCTGCTTTTAAACAAACACCAAGGGGAGTCCACACATGAGCAGTTTACGTTTAATCCTATGGGCGCCACCAAAAGTAATCACATTAACTTCTAAAACCCCTTTAAGAGAAAATGAAAAACTATTGGGTGTCATCTGAGAGAGAGAAAGTAGTTTATATTCAATATGACTTATTCTTGCAAATATTTTCATAAACTGTGCCCCAAAATAAACAACAGCTTGATACCTCCCTATACTGTGTATGTATTAACTTAAATCATGGCAGTCTGTTAAACATCCTCTTCTATGCCCCTAATCAACACACACACACACACACACACACACACACACACACACACACACACACACACACACACACACACACACACACACACACACACAAAGTAGCAATACACACTTTAAAAATACTACATTACGAGTAAAGGTACATATCAGCAAAATGCATCATATTTTATAATCTCATCATATGTTTTGTATGTAAAATCTGAAATTGAATGAATGTTTGGAGAAGCCAATTCTGGTTTTATAAAATCTTTAAAAAAAAATACTGTACAAGGATGAATAACGGTAAATGAGCTCAGATATTTACATAACTGTTGACTGTTACAGTAAGTAGAGGGACAACATTTCAACAATTGGCTCAAAGTAGCAAAAAACCCCACTGATATTATCCTTTAATGTCTGGGATTTCTTCTTGAGCGCAGACATCACAAACAGTCATTTTGTGGCTAGATTAATTCTGTGTTTATATTTTGTCAGGAAGAAGCGATTTAAAAACATGACAGGTGACTCCAGTGGCTCTTGTTAGACTGATGTCAGACCACACCAATGAAGAAGATGTGATTCAACGACTATGGAATTTCACGATGAAGAAATGATCGGCCATCGCTGATAATGACTGTTTCTCCCAAAACAACTGAAGAATTTAATTTTTTTTTAAAGGCCTCCATAATAACTGTTGAACCAAAACAGAGTGATGTGACATTACAGAAATATTTATGTTCACTCGGTAACCACAGTATATTTTGCTCTCTGTTACATATCAACCAATAAATCTGTTCCATGGCAACTGTTTATTTAGCCTCTTATAAATTAGAACAATACAGCTTTTTATTTTGTGTTTGTTGATCCAGACGCTGGCATGATAAAGGCAGGAATTTCCAAATTAAATGAGAGCTGAGGGCATTTGAGGGATTGAGATGATAGATGGAGCACTCATCTCATTGTTGTGTGTTTGGCGTTCTCTTTAGATGCAATTATGGCTTTATATAAACGTCATTACCATTACCAGCTCAATTAATCCTTTTGAACAAGCAAATTATTTGTCTGTCAATAGTTGATGCCACAATATGTTTAATTGCTGTATGAATTACTGTAAATTATCCTCAAACAGACACAAGAAATCTGTGCTATTTTTTTCCTTCTACAGTATATGCAATCAGCTCCTCTTTCTAAAATGCTTCTAAGTGGCATGTTTTCACCACATGTTACTTATTTTCAATCTGAAGAAAAACAAGACTGCATCTCACAAATAAAACTTGCAACATGGGGTCAAAAAAAAAATTAAAATTCAAAACAACCTCTAGCTGACCTAGTAGAGTCCTTTGCAGCGGCCCAGGTTCCTGTGGCCCTTTGCTGCATGTCATTCCCTCTCTCTCTCCCCATTTCCTGTCTATCCACTGTCACTATCTAATAAAGTGAAAAAGCCCCAAAAAAGAATCTTTAAAAAAAAAAAAAAAAAACTTCAAATTCAACTTGAACAAACAAATCTTAAATGGCTTTTGAAATAAGATATATGGAAAACCAAACTTCTCTGTGACAAAAACAATACAAACAAAGAAGAACAGGAAGGTATTTATTTTAAAAAGTAACTCTTTCAGATTTCATGACATTTCTTCAGCAACAATTAGCCAACAGTTTAAATTCTGCTGAAACATTGTGCTGCAAATTGCACAGAGCAAAGGGTGAGAGTTCCATAAAATACAGAGAGCAAACAAAGAACGTGTGAGTGGGAGAGAGAGAGATCATGCTGGTGGGTGGAGGATGTATGAAGTGTGTGAGGAGTTTAAGGTCAACACTGGCCAGTGTGTATTGGGGAGCACCCTGGGAATGCCATGAAACTATGTGGGGTGATGAAGCGAGGGTGCGGGTGAGTGGGAAGAGGGAAGGGAAAGGAGGATGTGGCGCCCATTGCAGAGATTATATCAGGCTAATTTAATTCCTTTATTGCAGCCAATTAGCCACAGCCCTTTAGCCCTCTAGCCCTCTTCACTCGGTCTCTAATGACCCCAACTAAACTCTGGATTTCGGCTGCTCCCAAAGAAGGCCATGTTTCAGAGCCGCTGTATTTTTAATTAGCAGTTTGCCTTACAGACACTGTACCAAGGACGAGAGAGAGAGAGAGAGAGAGAGAGAGAGAGAGAGAGAGAGAGAGAGAGAGAGGAAAGTAAAGAGACAGATAAGGAAGAAAATATAGGGGTGGGGGGGGGAGCTGGAAAAATAAAAGATGAGGTGGACAGAGGAATGGAAAGAGATCAGCCTGCTGCTTGTTACATCCCAGGCCGGACTCGAGGGGACTTGGCTAATTGAGATCAAGTCACACAGAATATTCATCATTCCTGCAGGGCTTTCAAAGGCACATTAAATATTCGGTGAGCGTTGATTTCCAGTGGACAGATACCATTCGCCGTCAAGCAGCCTTAACGCGCTTGTCTGACATTTTTTCATATCAGTCAAGCTGTTTATCTATTTCTCCTTTCTTTATTTCATAATTTAACACTCTGATGTTTTCTCATATTTGGTCAAATTATGCAATTCCCAGTGCAGACAGAGTCTACGATGTTCTGTCAGTGGGTGATAAAATATGGTCTGATTATCCAACTGCCGCAATTAAAGAGCTGTGAGAACTGCCTTGCTTCATTGCAAGCAGGGATCCCTTATGAAGCTATTAGCAGTGGAGCGAAGGTTAATGTTAAGCAATGGATTTACAGTAGACGGCAAAGTAAACACTAGCAGAGCAGAGTATATCTCCATATCTATACAGCTTCTAATACAGCGCAAGTATACAGTATTTAAAGTATGAGAACAATTATACAGATGTAATGTACTGAATGCATAGAGTAACATTTTTTTTATGAAGTACAGGAAAACAAATATTTTCAGCAATTAGACTGAATACTACTACTATACCATCATTAATCAAATTTGTGGGATTGCATACATTTTTTATTATTTATTGCTATTATTATGTCCACTTATTTGTCTGTACTCATAATTGTAATTTCTATGATCTCTGCTTTTATTATCTGGGTGGTAGATGGCAAAGGAACTCTCAAGGACAAATTAAAAAAGTCAGAAATTAACAGCTGTCTTCACAAAATCCCACTTTTTACAGTTACTGGACTGTTGCTGATTTTCTTTTGCCTTTTTTTTTCATGGCCTTGGATACACATACAGCAGGCATTTTCCACAAAATGAATAGATTTTTAAACATTGATCTTAAATTTCAGTGTGAATGGGGGAAATGGAGCATTTGAAAAAAAGTGTGTTAAAAGTTGTTTATCTATGCCCAGTAGAAAACAAAATGGCTGATAAGAGTATTTCCCTACTATCCTACGAGCCTGCAAATTTTTACAAACAAATTTCAAAGTGATTGTAAAGCCTTTTAAACATTAACACCATGTCAGATGTACATTACATTCACATGCACACTGCCTTACAATCTGCAGCAGCCTCCAGCAGCAGGCCAGCCTGCTCCATGCTGAGCTAAATGGCCCATATATTCACCCTCTGTCTTCACGTGGGGGCTAATAGGCCTTTCCTTTTTCAAGAGTCTAACTAGCCACACAGAGGCACAACAACAAAGAAAGGCCTAATGGCCTCCAATTTCCCGCATTAGTGCCCATTTAATGGCTGACCTGCCCTCTCGTTAGGCAGCACAGCATGGGAGCACTTCTCAGCCCTGCGCGCGCGTACGCACACACACACACACACACACACACACACACACACACACACACACACACACACACACACACACACACACACACACACACACACACACACACACACACACACACACACACACAGTCCTTCAGCCTTCCACAACCACACTGCCTCGGGCCCCAGCAACACTTCCACCCCACGCTGAGACCGCATAATAGGCCAGTTTGTAAAAGGGCTGGCCTGTGATCAGTAGTGCATCCATTTGCTGAGTAATCAAGGGTCTTTTGTCTGAGTAGTGTGTGTGTGTGTGTGTGTGTGTATGTGTGAGAAGGTATGACTGTGTGTGTGTGTGTGTGTCAAAGCATGTTTGCACCTGCGTGAGAGACAGAGGGAGGGAGATTCTCCCTGCCCATCTGTCTTTATTTGTGTGCCCATCGCTCTCAGAGTGTGTATTTCCATGTGAGTGTTTGCGTGAGTAATTCCAAGATAAAGTGTTGCTGCCTGGAAAAGATCTCCTCCAATTTATGTCTATGGGAAAATACCAGCTGACATACAGTGTAGGAATAAAGGGAGCTTGACTAGAGCCATGGAGGGGCTGACGAGCGTGCGTTGTGTGTATGTCAGCTATGCCATAAAAATGCCATGGGTGGAGGATGACATTGGCAGGTCCTATTCAGGACTATAGCAGTGAAAGACCCTTTAGGCCTGTCAGGTCCCCATTCCTCCCCGCTGAACAATACCCACTAAGAGCAGCTGTCTTAATAGCGTGAGGGACTGACAGCTTTAGGAGCGATGCGAAGCTCGGAGCAGCATCTACGCAAACTTTAGCCCAAACAACGCTCCGCTGTGTGACAACATAATACAATCTAACAGGATAGTCTACTGTTTGCCAGATAGGGAATGCATCTTGTACATTTCTATTACACATACGTATTTAAGAAACGTGAGCTGACAGTGTTGGCAGAGCTGCATCACATCAATGTTCAGGAACCTCGTGTGTGAACGGATGCAGTGGCACGATGGCAAAAGATTCTTCCTGAGCGTGATGATGATTGGAACTAAGTGGATTTACAGTTTCCTTAGCAGGAAGACCAAAAATCTCTGCTGTCACTTAGGAAAGTTTGTTTTTTATTGAAGGGCTATGAGTGGGAATAGTGTGTAAATGTATTGTGTTTGACTGATGGAGCAATGTTTCCTTTTCAAAGTAAAGGCGGATTACTGAAACAAGTGGCTGATGTTTCTTTCTGACATCAGTGTCTGATCTGATAATCACAGTGTGAACATTTTGAGACTTCTCCTCAAAGCATTAGCTGTGAATCAATTGTGCAATGGTTTGCAACCGCAGCGCAGCTCCCCACCATCAACCTGGCTGTCAAAGCAAGTATTATAAGGTTTCTCCCCAGGCTTTGCTCGCTATTGTTTTACATCAAGCCATTACCTAACCCTGTCTCCTCTGCCTAGAGTCACACATCCACATCCACCGCTCAGGCTTTCACGGAGAGGACGCACATCGGAAACACGCAAAACAGATCTCCAAATCTTCCCTAAACAAGGGTTCTCACTGCTCATGTCAAACATCACCTCCAGTCTATTTACTCCGGGAGTTTGGTTTCTATGGGACTAACAGACCCATAGTGTTTGGGGTTCACATAACTCCTGGCAGGTCGTCTTGTGCGTTGCTCGCCCCGAGGCTGACAGGGATGGGCCGGTGCTGTCAGTGCTAGATAATGAGACAGAGCTTACACTGGGCTAACTCATGCTCCTCCATAACTGTGATTCATACTAATCCCACAACCTCTGCAATTAAGGCAATCACTCTGCTCTGACAATGTTAACTAAAGATTTTAAACCCTGTCGTATTATAACAGAATGGAGTCGACCAACCCTGATTGGCGGCCGTGAGCTGAGAAAATAAACAGTGTTTGAAGATTAGATGATTAGAAGATAAGATGAGTTAATTTGGCCCTTCAGGCAAGAAAAAGGCAGAGAGTGATTTTTGTCCTTCGTGAAGACACTGAATATCTTAATCAACCATCATAATGGCACATATTTTTCTTTGTTTTTTGATTTTTTTTTCAAACACATTTTCGACCAACAGAATGTGAAGAAGAGCCTTGTGGGAGAAGGCGCTCCCTACCTTGCTTTGGAAAGTTTTCCCATATTGAACTGACTCAGCCTTGAGGATAAGCAGATCAGTCTTGGATTAGGGATGAGATCGGAATGCTCTCTTGGATTTCTTTCTACTGGGTAGAAACGTTTACAGTCTCCACTGCCTGATAAAACATACTTTGCATAAGCCGATCTGGACACGTTCTTCTTGGAAGTGTCTCAAATATGACAGAAATTATTGATACAGGTATTTTTTTTGGAAATTTCTCCTTTTGTACTTCACCTTTTGTTGAGAATGAAAGTTCATTCTTGACTTTGGAAGCAGCAGCTGAAAAAAATATCACTATAAGGTCCACAAGATCTTCTTCTGCAGATGGAGCTGCCTAGATGTTCAAATTTCCATTTTTATCTGAGCACTTTAAGGACTTCTCATCCTAGGTTTTAAGCCAACATGGATTTATTCGAGCTAACACTGACAGTAAAAATCTTAAAGTGCTTGAAAAAATTGAAAATGCATCGTGAAAAGTGTGATATGTCTGAGTGGACCTTCACTTTTTGTGTCAAACATTTCTCTCCAAGTTCATTAACCTCCATAATTAAATTATTATTATTATTATTATTATTATTATTATTATTATTATTATTATTATTATTATTATTATATACAATTCTAAACATGTTGGAGTAAATCATTGTTTTAGTGTGATCTTGTCATTAGTCCAAACAGTTCTCCACAGTGGAACAATACTTTGGGATGATCATGTTCAGAGAAAAAATAAAACAGAAACACTGCAGCTTCACCTCTCTGGGCGGTAAATGCTTAATTTAAGCTCCGCTCCAAACTATTTTATTGCAGGCTCATTAGCAACCACGGCACCGTGGCCATGCTAAGCAGGTGGGAAACCTTTGACCTTTACACACACACCCTACATTCCTTTGTCAAGTCCCCATTACTAAGTTACCACTCCTCCGAATTGGGCCATAACCCTTTTCCTCCTCCTGCTCCCTGCTGCAGCATTAGTGAGTGGTACTCTGGACTGTTGAGACAAATTTCTCTATAAAATGTATAAGCCATGAAAACAGCTTCAGTTGGGCAGTCAAACAAAGAGGAAAGGATAGTTGAATTATCTGAAACTCAAGTCAATCTAGTGACAAAGGGGAATGGAGGAGTGGCGAGATGGAACGGAAAAGAAATAAATCTCAATTTGACAGACTTTTTTTTTTTTTTAAGACACTGATCTTCCTTCTCTTCATCCCACTGTTTATTTCCCTCCTGGTGAAACTCACAATGAATTGAAGTTCCACTATAGCTGCCTGATCTTTTGTAGCTCTTTTACAACCTGCCAATTACTCTTAACACTGTCGGGGGCAGGTTTAGCTCGAGACCAAGTTGCAATGAAAATCATCTTAAAAGCCCTCTCTGATTACTGAGAGCACCGGAGCTCATTGTGGAAACGGCTGTTTTAGTGGGTCAGTATGCACACAGTATGTGTTGGTTTTACACTTTACTTGTGCATCACTTGGTAGGATTTCTCCAAACTGTCTAGTTGAATGACAGTTTTTCAATCAGAGACTGACCCACTCACATAGAAATTAAAACCAGAGGAGGGTTTGAATCCACACACAGCCTGATAAAATCACAGGCATTTAACACAGTAGAAGGCAAACTTTCCTGTGTAGGATAGGTACACAGGTTTAAGAAAAAAAACTTTCCTGGATGAATAAAGGTTAGAAAAATGACAAACACACCACATTGTGTACTATAGGCGCAGTGCATGATTATCCAGCTATATGAGCGAGAATGTAAACAGACAGGGAGGCTGGGTTGTCAAAGTGTGCAATCAGAGAGACATTTAAACTGTCTCAGCCAACATACATCAGAACCTGGGGTCACTTGGTACATATCGCACTTCTTTGCTGCATCTGGCCTTAAAAGCAGACTTTATGTAGACAGCAGCATGCGGTGGAATGATGAAGGAAATGTACTTTAAGAGGTCTGTTAGTGTGTGTGTGTGTGTGTGTGTGTGTGTGTGTGTGTGTGTGTGTGTGTGTGTGTGTGTGTGTACTGTACATTTTTGACTTCTTGCCACCAAGTCAAGCACAGTCTCCTATCCAGAGGAGGGAGTAAGCGGGAAGCCGCTGGAAGCCATAAATCTGAAACCCCACGGCACATTTTCTTCTCTTCTGTGACACATTTATTGTCCTTTTTTCGTTTTCCCCTTTTCCTTATGTCGTCCTCAGCTCTCATCCATATTTTAAAACTGCACACTCTTAAACTTTAAACTGAATTGATCCTGCACTCTTTTTTTAACCTCAGTGTGTGAGCAGAGTGTGTGTGGACAGGGGGAAAATGATTTGCCAGCGTAGCTGCATGTGTTTTCTCTACCCATGTTTGTTTTATGCTTTAAAGTCCGCTCAGTCTAGAGATGCTTTGGTCACAAACGGAGTGTGAGGGTTGCAGCAGGCACTGCATCTGTCACAGCTGAGAGGTTTTTCTTGGGAGGGGCAGAGTGGAACTGCATGTGGAGAGATGAGCTCACTGAGAAACAGATTTCTGCAAGGCTGTGGCATAACAGCTGATGTCAAGGAACTACAGGATACCGAACCAATGAACAAGATGACCTGCTCACAGTATTGGACCGGGAGAAGCATGAGTAACAAGTAAGTTTGTGATGGACATGGAATGCCAGTGAGTGACAAGACAAACTCCGCAGTTAACTCCATGCTACAGGCTATGACTAATGATGAGTCATTAGCACTGATCAGCAATTTTGTGACTTGACAATAATCCCCTATGATCTCTCAGACTCGCTAGTACAGTTCACTTTAATCATGAGCTTAATATAAATACGATTGCCTTATGAAACTGTGGGGAAAGTGAGTGCATGCACAGTTACAGTAAGTGCTGGTGAGCAAAGAGGCCAAATAGTGTAGCACATTTCAAAGAGGAGAGGATCAAAAGGATAAAAAATGTGGTGAGAGTGTGCACATGCATATGCATCACTCTTATGACACATGTTGTCTTTGGGCTCTAAAAATATGTATTTCCCGTGTTTCAGCTTCAGCTATCATAACTCATAATCCAGAACCACTGGAATATGGAGCTATACATGTAAATCAAAGATATTTAGTGTTGTTTTTCAGAGCAGCTCAGTCACTTAGATCCTTCTACTCAGTGAGTTAATCTTTAAGACCAGTAAGCGCTAACACTGTTCAGGCTCAACCACCTTAAATATCACTTTTCACAGATACAACCACAGTGATGGCATGCTAACAGTTGATCTGTCGATGTCTAGTTCAGTTGCAACAGGACAGGTAGTAGGCCTAGGAGTAGGTAGAGAAAAAGCAAGCTATTATAGTTGGTCTCTGTTAGTGCACAGTGTTGGAAGGTCTGCTTTCTCACTGTAACCATAAATAATAAACAGGTTACAAAATTACTGAATTGTTTCAAATCAATTTGCTGACTTTCATTCAGCGAATTCTTGTTTATTTGAATTAGAAGAGCTAGCATTTTCAGCCAAATCAAACAATTAAGAACAAATCAATTGCAAAAAATCATAAACATTTTTACCTTATATCAAACCTCCATTTATTTGAAAACCAATAATTAAAGCCGATTTAGGACAACAGCATGACACAACAGTACAGTGCATGCAATAAATACATAAAGTCTGTATTCAATAATTTGTCTTATAAATTTAAAAAACTATAAAAACCAAAACAAAGAAACACTATAATGTACATACAGTACATTACATGCATGTGTTTTAGTTGTTATGCATTAATATTTTAGTCATTATCTGACATATGCAGAGAATCCCTTGTAGTAGGCACCCCTATAATATAATAACATACATGCAGCAGCTCAGCACTCCACGTATTGGTACTCTCTGAGCCCAGTAGTTGAATTTTGTTGTATTTTTTTTAAACAACATAAAAAAGCCTCTATCTATCTATATTGTCAAGTTTCTGGTTATTTTGTCATTATTTCCTTGACTTTATTTACCATAATGTATCCATTCAGCTCAACACATTTCATTGAGTTAGCAGCTTCCTTAAAAAATAAGATTCTGCCAATAAGAAGGTTTTGGTGGGAGCGTGCTGCCATCCTGCAGCTGCCACAGCAGACGGGGTTCTGCATATTACGGTGCTGTGGCAGCTGGTTTGGTCCATACAGATTGTTTCTGACACTGATGGAGCAGAGATGTTTTTACTTTACTGGTCTAGAACAACATTTACTGCACTCCTCTGCTGTGGCATAGTGCTTACTGCTCAGTACGAATTAAGCCCTTGTGCACACAAGCAAGCATGCACACTGGTACACCTACACACTGCATAAATACACACATTTTCATATATCCACTGCTCTAATTGCAATGTTGGAACAGTAGCTCTTCAAGATTGTTTTTTTTTATTCTAGGGGAAACTGTTTTCTAGCAAAAAAAAAAATCACAGCACTTACATATCTTCTGTAACGAAATGTGACACTTCTGACTTAGGCAGGAAGGATACAGTTGGGGAAGTGGAGAAGGAGGAAAAGAGACCCCTCTGATCCAGAAACCCAAAACCTCATTGTAATTTAGTCATCGGTAGAAGGCAATTAGCGAGGGAAGGACTGGTCTTTGCCAGAGCAAGCAAACGGCTGACACACGCTGAGGGTAAACTCTGTGTTTTGCAATGAAAGCACAATTTTGCTGTGCTAATAATGTGACAACATGCAGTGGTTGTTATTTAGATAATGGCAAATGCAAGTTTAAACTTTTAAAAAGAAAGTGCAAAGAAAGTTTTATTTTGGTGGAAACTAAGGAAAGCAAACAGGAGGTTAACAGCATTTTCTGAATAGAAAGACTGAGGCGCTCATCCAACAGGGAGGGAAGTGAATGGGGGATTTATCATAGAAGATTAAAAGCATGAAGTGGAACGCCTATCTTTTTGTCTCATGTCTCGTTTCAAATGAGGATTTTTTCGGACAAGGCTGGGCCGGAAGTTCAAACGTTTAATACTTCTGGGTAATAAACGACACCTTTTGGTCCAGCTGATCATTGTAATTAACTGTATGGATAATTGAATGAAGACACAATCTAGTATGAAAGTGCTGTGGGGCAAAGATGATTAAAAGTGAAGAGATCTTTTTATTTGTTTGTATATTAGATATACTGTATTGCAGATAACAAAGACATCATTTGACAATAAGGTTAGGCAACCCAATCGCTATAAAAGAATGTTGAATTGATGATTCTGTGAAACAGTTTTTATGCTTATTATAAAATCTGCAAATGGCAATTACGATAATCGTTGAGGCAAAATTGAGGTTATGGCAAATAATAAGGTAAGTTTAGTGTTGGATAGCTAAAACACTTGGTTAAAGTTAGAGAAAGATCATGGTTAGGTTTATTGCAGGTGTGTGATGAGACATGAACCAGCGATAGAAGGACACGCAACACCACCTCCCTGATCTCCACACCTGTTTCCAGCTCACTATATAAACGGCACACTACTTCCTGCATGGTATTGCACAATAAGGTGCAGAATTGCAGGGATACTGGGCTGGAGAAGGAGGATTTTAAAAAGCTAAACAGATTACCAGTTTAAGGCTACTGAGGAAAAAGAGGCTGCAACTATTTCCTGTGTCAGCTAACAGATTAAGTTTACAGATTAAGTTTCCATCCAAATACTACGAGTATTGTGAGCTCTCTGGCTGATGGACACTGTGCTTCCCAGTGAAATGTAAATGGTTGTGTAATTTATGTCAAGAGTAATATTCCCCCCAATGTGTTATTGATTTTGTAGATATTTCTTAATATTTGCTCTGGCAGGAGGTTGACTTTCAGCTGCAGGATGATGCTGCTCAGTGGACCAGGAAAATTGACTATAATTATCTAGGCCACTTAAACTTAATCTAATGAAAATGACTTTAGAAAATAGTTTGACCTCTTAGAGCAGGGTTTTTTGTCATAGCATGTTGCAGCTGATTTAAGGGTGAAAACCCAACACAATATACGATATGGATCATGTTGTCAAGATTTATCAAAATTTTAATGGTTTGCATATTTCTGAAAACACTTGCTTCAAATATGTATTTTCCCATCTGTGCAAATACCCCGTCAACACATTCACAACTTGCCCATTGTACTGTAATCTACACTGTTGTGTCTAAAATATGAAATCCACTGCGTTGGCAAGAGAGGTGTCATTTCAGATGAGGTCACTGGCCGAGGCAGCAAGCCAAACACTAACCGCTGTTATTCTTTTCCTTAAATCCCGCTCTTCTGTTTCTTTTTTCTCTCTATCTTTGTTTGTGATCGCCTCTTTCTTTATTTTTTCACTGACCTTGTTTGTTATTGGGGCTCCGAGTTCATTTCTTTTCCCGCCCACTGCTGTGGAAACCCCTCACAGAAACCCAATACTGTCTTTCTTTCTAAAAGTGGAAACTGTGCTGCTTAATGTTCCTGGATATTGAAATGTTGGCTGTCACAGGAGGCAGGACGAAGGCTACATGCTCTAAAGACAAACTGTTGAAGTGATCTTTATTTTCTTTTAGGTCTCTGTCTATCAAATCAGTTATCAACTATTCTGATAGGACTGTTTGTAGTTCCAAAATAGCAAATATGTGAAATGAAATGTATAACAATGTCCTTTAAAGAATCATTGATTAACAAAGTAATTCCTGATGTTGATAGATGTCTGATAGAATTAGCCAACCCTGTCTGTTAGAATTTAGATTTATGTGGCCGGGTTAGCTCAGTTGGTGGAGCAGATGCACATATATAGAGGTTTACTCCTCGACGCAGTGGGTTCGGCTCCGACCTGCGGCCCTTTGCTGCACGTCATTCCCCCTCTCTCTCCCCTTTCATGTCTTCATCTGTCCTACGGAAATAAAGGCCTAAAATGCCGAAAAAATAATCTTGAAAGAAAGATATTTAGATTTATAACCGAATAATCTGCAACAGCAAATACTTTTTAATTTGGTTTATGGTTATATTAAGGCACCCACTGCGAGACCCCACAGCACTTGGTTATGATTAGGGAAAGAGTGTGGTCTTGGTTAAACAAGTGATTTGAAGTACAGGACAGGACGTGTTTACTTTATTAATGTTTAACTGAAACCACAATCTTTACCTAACCTAAACCAGAGTGCTTTTGATACCTAAACCGAGCAGCAAGCAAGACTCAGGATCAATAAAAAAGACCTGCACTTTGTACGACCACCATCCAACGACTTGTGTGCAGTACACGTCCATACAGTAAGTGCAGCTCTTCCTATACAAGAAAGCCAGGGAACATAATCCAGGCAGAAATTATATTTCCGCTCATTAGAAACTAATTATCAAATGCAATTTTTAGGAGACAGGGTTGCAGGAATAAGAGTTAGCTTAGCATAAAACCATTTTTTTTTTACTGACAGGAACAAGGTCTGCATCAGCTACTGTTTATACTCCCACAGCACCCTGACAGACCAGAGGGAGAGAGAAGGAGAGCATTGGGAGCAAGCCACCCCCGCGCAGCTACCTATCTACAGTATCTATACCTCTTTCATCACCGTACTCTTTCTGTCTTCCTCTGAGACTCTGGGAGACAGAAGAATCATCTCCCATTGGTTATTCCTCATGCTCCACCTCAACTTTCATCTCCAGCCAACGACCTGTCCTGGTTGCACGGGGGAAAGTACGAGTAGAAAAACGCAACCAAAACAAGAGTGGGGAGCTTGAAGGGGGGACAAAAAGAAGGTGAAATGCATTCTCCAGGTTCGTTTTTATCATGAGATACACATCTGGATATCTACAGAGACCTGGTACATAATCATTTCAATATATGCAAGTGTCTCTGGAGGTTAGAGAACAGGAGATTGACAGAGGGAACGAGGCAGAGGCCAAGATTGTCTTCCCGTGTCATTCAGGTTCAGGACTTAGCTTCAAAGAAAACACAAAGGGGCCCTATTTGGAAATGAATTTTCTCCACGAACTATCATCTCATAACACAAATATTACCATTAATGACTCAATTTCCTGATAATTTCCTTATCGACCCCCCTAATTGGGCCCATTTGTTTGCTTTGTCATCCTCCAGTGATATGGGCCTTTTGTTATTAGAAGCAGAGAGGGGACTCATGTGGGAACCTGATGACTTATTCTGCTGGAGGAGGGGGACCCCCAGAGCTGCTGAGGATCCCCTGCAACACACATTACGACTATAGAGGCAGCCCCTGTCCTGCAACACCAAGACCCAGCAGCAACAGCAGCAGTGGAAGCTATTTAAATAGCACTTACTGGTAGCACACTGACTCAAGAGCCTCTCCTGTCTTTATCTCTCTCCCCTTCTCTTTTTCTCTTGCTTACCCTCCCTCACTTTGTCTCTCTCTGTTACCCAATTGTCTCTCTTTCTGTTTCCTCTCTCTCTCTACAATGGGCCTTCTACAGAGGAGGTGAATCAGCTGAGGCCAGTGCTTTCCGAGCTTCCCTCTGCTCTCTGCTGGACACTGAGCCTAATTAATTGGCTGTATTGTCCCGGAGGGAGCAGAGCCAGCAAGGGGAAAGGGGTAAATAGGGAAAACGTGTTGGGCAAAAGAGGAGAGGGCATGGCTTTACTCTATCAGATGCTCTCCATTTCTTTTCTGAAAGACAGAGAGGGCGAACATGTGTGCTCTTGTGTCTGAGGTGATTGTGAGAGAGAGAAAGAGAGAGAAAGTGTGAATTCACAGCCCCTCACCCCACTACAAGTCTTATCTGTGAGAGCTAATGAGTGATGGATTAACCTGGGATCACCCCTAGCAAATTGAGATGACCCCACAAACTTACCCTAAGTAACCACCCAGAAGTCTGCATTCCACTTCACACAACCAAACAAATACACACACATACATTAGCCTTTGGTGTTATTATCTCTCTGTTATCTCTCTGCTATTATCTCTGTTATTGTCTATCAAGAAAGGTTTTTCCTCCTTAAAGGTAGGGCTATGTGTTTCGACATACAGGTTGCTTGTAGAGTTAGACATCAATCAATAGGCATAAAAGCATAAAAAGACAATGTAAATGCTTTTCACTGTATCCAATGATCCTGATTTCTTCATGTGACTCCATATTTTCAGTGGATGTGGAGCACCTGTTTAAAAGCTTCATTTGGGACAAATCTATCCAAGACCCGACTGCAGAAATGATCCTATACTCTGAAGTCTAATTTCCAACAATTATACACATCAGTCTAAAAGGAAGCGTTGCCTGCAAAGTGTCCTTTCCTCAAGTTTATTGTAAATCTGTCTACTTTGTACTGACCTCTGCTGACTGAGATCTCTTTGTGCAACCGTGTCAACCTACTGCCTGCAAATGCAGATTCATCTACCCAACAGGCTGCTTTCCCTAAAAAACAAAGATAAAAAGCTGACGCATGACTCTTAGCTTCCTTGTCTTTATAACCAACATCACTGTTGGTTATACAGACAATCAGAGGCCCACACACATACACTCACACAGGCACACACAAACAAAACTGTGACTTCAAGGCATCCATGACGACCGGGTGCTACAAACCTCCAGTGGCTTGCTGGCTGACACACACACACACACACACACACACACACACACACACACACACACACACACACACACACACACACACACACACACACAGCCTGCGCCATGACTTATATGGGAAAGACAAAGACGGTGATAAATCACCGTCAGCTATTCAACCAACCACACACACACACACACACACACACATTCAGTTAACAAAAATCTATTAGCATTACAGGATAACTGCATTAAAGCCCTTTGCAACTCATTCTACATCTGCAGTTTAAATATTTACAACATAATTAACCACCGAAGACACTTTATTCCTCAGAGGCAGCTGATTCACACAGATGACGACAGCAGTGTGCTACAGGAACAGTGGGGGGCGCTCTGATCTACATAACAGGCTGCTGTGTCGGGGTGTAACGTCGTCCAGCCATTAATCATCTATAGCTGTGATGGTTGAGGACCCCTGCTTTGGCCTGATGTGCTCACACTCGTGCTAGGTGGTCCTGTCGACGAGCACGCAACAGCTGCCAGAGAGGTTTTTGCCAGGACTTTCACCTTGAATGAAACGCTGAGCTGCTGCAAATACAAAAGCCTCCTTCTCTTTTATTTCTCTCTCTCTCTCTTTCACACATAAGCGGGTATCTGTTTTCTATTGTTGTTGTTGATTTTGTTACAGCCCCATCAGCTACAGGGAGATTTTGGGGGAATTGTAACAAGCTGTGCCAAGGTAATAAGTGTGAACAGGCTTGGATAATTGTGGCATAATGTAACAGCACATGCTGCACCAGCTTCAGTGATTGTTCTGATATTTTACTTTTACCTGAAAGCACAAGAAGGAATACAGCGGTTTTCACCGCAAGGAACAGCCCAGGGCTCAGCGCACCAGAGGGACGTTTTTTCTTCTCTTTAAATTACTCTGTCTTGTTTCCTTTCCTGTCGTTGCCTCCAGCACACATTACATATTTGCTTTGGCTGCAAACACTTGCCCTCCTCTTGGTAACTGTTCAGTAACCTGCTGCCACACAGAGGTGCTGAGGTCATCAGCCCTGATCCTCTACAGCACCGCTGGCCCCAGCCTCGGGATCAGGTCTCACATACGCATAGACGCACACACACACACACACACACACACACACACACACACACACACACACACACACACACACACACACACACACACTTTTTAACTCTAAAAAGCTGACAATGCCTACGCATTCATCCTCTCACACAAATGCACAGAACCAGGCTCTCTCTCTCTCTCTCTCTCTCTCTCTCTCTCTCTCTCTCTCTCTCTCTCTCTCACACACACACACACACACACACACACACACACACACTCACAATGTTTTCTTACCCTGTTTACTGGTCCCTTCATGGCTCCCTATTAACAAGTGAGACTGCTCTGGTCTTTCTATGATGGCGGCAATGAATCAAGGTATTGCTACCAGTGTGTTTCAGACCTGATGACTGCATGAATGAGTGGCGCTGGCTTGTGCAGGAACTAGCGAGTTTATAGGGGAACTCTGTCAATTTTACATATCAAAGTCTGTTTACAGGTCTTGGAGAGTTCTACTACATATATAAAACAAGTTGTATAAAAGTATTTTTTGGCTCCAGAGGGAGCTGCGTGAAGTCTGACAAACTGCCTCAAGTGATGTCACTTGAGGCTGTATCGGTTGGAGCTGAAAATGAAAATAATCTGGTGGTGTGGAGTTAGAAAGAGGAGAGCTGACAAGACCTCTGCTGCTCCTCATCTCTACCTGAGGCTATCGACTCGAGGCCACATTAGCTACTAGCATAACTAGCATTCACTGTTCATTTACAGTAAAAATGGGACTGATTGTGTCCTGCCTAGTTGGCCTCTGTCACCTCTGTATGACAGCGTTTACTCTATGGTGCAAAATATGGCTGCTTGATATATATTAGAGACAGGCAGGCTGTGATTCATGGAGCTGATGAGTGAGGCGCTGTCTTGTGTCTAATATGTGAACACATGCTGATATTGTTTGGCGTGGGTTTTAATTACCCCTAATCATCTGGTACCCGCTCAACACAAACCTTTCCATTACACACAAACACCTCTGTCTCTCTCCTGCTCAAGCTCTCTCTCTCTCTCTCTCTCTCTCTCTCTCTCTCTCTCACACACACACACACACACACACACACACACACACACACACACATACACACACACACACACACACACACACACACACACACACACACACACACACACACACACACACACACACACATTCCGTGATTCATGCCAAACCCACAGCACACAGAGATCCTCCCTCGGCTAAGACAAGCTTTCACTGTGGCATCAAGTCGGCAATTAATTCATTAACAGACACGTCTCCCCAGGCGCTGAATAGCTGCTCACATTCTGGACAGAATTACTGTTCACACACACCCACCCACACACACACACACACACACACACACACACACACACACACACACACACACACACACACACACACACACACACAGTTATCAACAGAGACTAAGAAGAGCATCTTGTGTCTGTCTGTCGCTGGGGGAATTAAACACGAGGAGCGACCTGTTGAGTAGCTTGTGTGTAAACAAGTGTGTGAGTGTGTGTAAGTGTGTGAAAATCTTGGAGATGCCTGTATCCCTCATTTCCTTCGAACACCTTTTGTGCAACAGCTAGCAGCACTTTTGCAGATTTTTGGGAGTCATCCTAATCATGTTTGAACACTGTTTTGGTGAATTTGTAATGCATTTAACTTTTTGCACCTAAGGCGACCAGCTATAATCGAGCTCTCAGCGTGATCCAATAATAATAATAATGAAGCAGCTGTCATCGCCGCAAAAAAAAGCCTACTTCAAGTCTGTGGTTTGAAAAAGATTAATCAGATTGTTAAAAAAAATCCTTAGTGTGCAGTACGCCCAGATTTCTCTCTTGAGATTGTACTTGACAGCATAAAAACATGGTACGGAAGTGTGTGTGTGTGTGTGTGTGTGTGTGTGTGTGTGTGTGTGTGTGTGTGTGTGTGTGTGTGTGAGCTACTTCTGCAGAGTGCAGCTAATATTAGAGAAGTGCTGTATTGAAGGATAAAAAGATAAAAAGATGAGGAAAAGATCAGTTTGGATCTCATCGGCCAGATCAATTATCACCAGCTGCTGTACACACACACACACACACACACACACACACACACACACACACACACACACACACACACACACACACACCCCACACACACAGAGCATGTTTTCACCCACAGCTATGCAGCAGCGATATTTCTGATCATAAATGGGAATATGATGAAGATAACGACAATCTGAGTTCCTGGCCTGGCTGGATGTTGTGATAAACCAGCCACAGTCCTCAGTAAGTTCAAGCACCAACGAAGGTGACAAGAGGAAGTGAGTGCAGGCCAGAAGCCAACAGAGTAACGCAATATGGCTTTACTTCAGAGGCAATATGGCTTCTGACCAAACCGTTTCTCAAAAACAAGGTCGAGGTTCCATTTCTGGTACAGAGACCTGCGCACACACACTCACACTGGCTAAAAATGTGGACTCACACTGAGCAGGATCTGTGTTGCATTATGTGTTGTAGCCAAAGCAATGAAACAAAACCACGGCCGCAGAAATGTTCACTTTACCCAAAGGACCCTGAATTCAACAACAGACACACAGGCTGTGAAATTTTAGAACAGATTGTGTCTTTTCTGACAAGTAAACACATTATATCACCCCAAGCAGTGCGACCTGAGCTTTGTCAAAGGCAGTAAAATGGATTTTTAATGAAAATGATCTTTTTCCACCAGACAATATGCAAATAGCTCAGTAAAACACAGTTACAAATGTGTTTTAGATTTAGTTTTTAGTTTTATGAATGGAGGCAGCCTTCCTTGTGTTTCTCTCTCAGAACAAACACTTTCTAATTACCGTTTTGTGCGTTGTCTTATCTGTATAAACTCATTTTTAAAGGCCTGTCAGAATTAATTATCTGTGCAAAATAGAATTCCATCAAAATTGGATTGTTTCTCACAGGCCTCATGACAAGCAACAACTAGCTCCAAAATTCCAGGTCCAAATGGCTGCTGCCAAACGCTGACATTAATAGCTTCAAGATCTTCCACTGCTTCAACATACTCCACAGTATCTGCATTATTTGTCATCTATTGCCTCCATTTGAGCCTAAATTATTATGATTATGAATTATCTCACCACTGGGATTGTATGGTCTATGGTTACAGAAGTACTGAAAGTACGATTTTAAGTCGATTGATTGTAATGGCTTTAATCATCATTATTGTTAAAGTGCTCATATTATGCTCATTTTCAGGTTCATAATTGTATTTAGAGGTTGTACCAGGATAGGTTTATGTAGTTTAATTTTCAAAAAACACTAAATTTTTGTTGTACTGCACATTGCTGCAGCTCCTCTTTTCTCCCTGTGTGTTGAGCTCTCTGTTTTAGCTACAGAGTGAGGCATCTTACTTCTGTTCCATCTTTGTTGGGAGTCGCATATGCACAGTACCTAGGTAAGGACTAATACCCAGTCAGAAGCAGAAGTATGACGGATTGCCACGCTAGCAGCTAGGCGAGCATTATAACGTGTGTTACAAAGTGACACACGTTCGTCACGGAAGTAAAGGCTGGACTACAATAGAGCTGTTTGGAGCAGTTTGTGAACAGTGTTTTCTGTTGGAGATGGTAAGTCCCTTTGGGGTGGACTTTGGGCTTTTTCACTTTGTAAACCTATAACATGCACAAAATGATATATAACAGTGCTCATAATATGAGCACTTTAAATACAAATACTTAATATCTTTCTGGAGCCAGATGTCAGAATTCTCACACTGAAACACCAACATGGATGTACTCTGTCTTCCTTTAAACCAGGTCTGGTTCTGGTCCAAAAATGGTGTCCAAAAACATATACAATCCCAGTATATATCCTCAACAGGACCATTGGCAGCAAATGGATATTCCAACACAATACATACAGAGCTATAGAGTTCCCTGTGATCCCAAAACATGCTTTGTCATTATTACTGCCTTTCTTACTGCATGTGTGTGTGTGTGTGTGTGTGTGTGTGTGTGTGTGTGTGTGTGTGTATCTTAGTGTAACTTTGTGTATCTTTTCTGGCTGTCTTTTTTGTTTTGGGATATACCGCTCGTCATCCTTGCTTACAGTACGTGCTTGTTCAGTGGCCCTGTTTCTGTCTGTCTGAAAGATATAACAAGTCTCAAAATCTAAAACAGAAGCGTGAGCCGGTCATCTGGACCATGAGTGACTTATTTTTGCAACGGTTTACAAAACAAGTCATAAACACTGATAAGAGCTCAGGCAAAAGAGATTCTTGAAGTGAGAGAGCGGCCATTCCCCCCTGTTTGAACTAGCAGCTTAAGACCTGAAGAAAACTCTGTGTGTGTGTGTGTGTGTGTACATGCGCGTGCGTGTCTACAGGTTTGTGCATGTTGGTAAGAAGAGGTGAGTGCTGACTGAAGAGGTGAAAGTGAGGAATAGTAAGACAGTGCAAAGTGCAAAGCTACCCTGTCAGTTTATTCCCAGCTTTGCTTGCTGTGAGCGGGACTAACAACACATCCCGCCGGCACCTTTGAAGATGAAGGATGCCGGTTTATAAAGTTGCACGGTGAGCTGCTCAAACATTAACCAGACCGTTGGTCATGTCTGAAAGGTACCAAACAAACCTGACAGCAAGGTGACATCTGAGTAAAGGCCTGTAGAACATATTTGTTCCCCAGCTGACTTGATGTAATTTCACTGAAAGGAATCGCTTCTATGTGCAGACAAAGGTGGAATGATACATGTCTGACTTCCTCTGCCCTCTGCTTTGAAGCCTTGATTACAATTTGATTGTCATTATCTGATGCGTGCAGGATGACTGTAAACACCTCACCTAAATAAGCAACAATGAACTTGATGGAAAAAACAGCCTCTAATATTGTAACACTATCAGATCAGTCTGTGATATTTGATTGTTTTTATCACCTTTAAAAGTTTATTTCTTATATTTTGATAATTTGTACGTTAGGGCATCTCTATGTTACATTCTATATTACATTCTTGTCTAAATAGGTCATTTACATATTTGCATTTTCTATGCTGCAAACTTCTTGTATAAGAGATGAAAGTTGGTGCACAACGGTAAGCAAGAAACTTTCTTTTTGATTATGTCCGAGAAAGTGCCCAAAATCCTGAAATTTACTACCGTCGTTATCAAACTCCGCTGTAGCTGTTCTGGAATTATCTTAGACCTCATTAGGGTACGGGCAATCGTCCAAGAAAATAAGAAAAATATGCCACCAAACATCAGTATGTGCACAGCTGTTTTTAAGTGTTTACTTATGTTTGCTTAAAGATTTTGTTTGAATTAATATTCACATCTTTCACATCATATTTTTTACCCCTGATGGTTTCAAGTTGGAAGCGCACTCACATATCACAAGGCATAAAAACAACTTTAATAGTTTTGTCTAAACAAGTGGTTGTTGCTTTAAAACTCAATTATTTTAATGGGTATCAAATCAACCATGACAACTTTTCTGTACCGCATGTTTGCTCCTGTCAGTCAGATGCCTCTGAACAGCACCTGGGAATATTTGAGTGTGATTTCTGCAGTTTAAATTTTGACATATAGTGATGCAAAACGAGCAGCGGCTCTGTTCAAATCATCCAGCTGATACTTCCAAGTAATTTATATGTTACAGTATCAATGCACCAAGGGAACTGTGAATTTCGTGGAAGAAAGGAAGAAAAGGTTTCTTCCTGTCCCAGCAGCCTTTACATTCCCATTGGCCCAATAAGAGGCGTCTGGAAAAAAACACAATTGTCAAAAATACTCTGTTGGCCCACAGGCCATGGAAATGTCACTCTACTGCCCCTTTATTTCCCCGTTCCTCTCCCTCACATATTTTCCTCATCATACTCCCCCTCTCTCGCTTATGTCTGTCTCTTTCATTTCCACTATTGTCGTCCTGCTCCATCTCCAGCCCCTCCTTCTGTCCCTGCTTCTCTCTGTGCTGCAGTCCTCTGCATGCCTTTAAGCTGTCTTTCTAATCTGTCTGAATTATTCAAGACACTTTCTCCTCTTTTTTATTTTTTTTACCCCAAATGTCAAGTAAACTGCAGAAACCTGAAAACGGGGTAACTTAGGGATGAAAATTACATTTACAGTTAATTTGCATTGAAAGAATTTATTCTCTCACTGCAGCCGTTTCTCATCATAGCTAAAACAATGTCACCGTTCCTTACTTTGTGAGTTGACTGTTTTTTTTTCTATGAGGTTCATCAGTGCATTCTGACAGGCCATGGTATATCCATCATTTTCTCACGGTAAAATTACAAACTATTTTTATTTTTTTTACCACTGCTGCAAACACAGATTAACATCTCTAAACTGAGCATGTCTCTGTTGTGCCTGTGGTGCTGCTTATTGAACCCAATGCATTAGAAGTGTTTCCTTAGCTGTGGAGAGCCAATAACTTAAGTGGATCAAGGTGTACACTCAGGAGCGTCCTTTAAGATCCCGAGGAAAGTAATCAGCAAAGTGCACTTTGAGAAAAACACAGAGACACCCCTGTGTGTGTATTTTTTTTTTTTGTCTTTTTTTTTTTTTTGGAAAGAAAATATCAGTGAATATCAGTTCCAACACCACACAGTGCCAGACATTTGACTGCACACAGAAACACACTGCTGTGCTTATGAGAGTCCAGAGACACTCGCGGTGCTGTCATTTAGGAGAGTGCAACAACAAACTCTCGGAAGTCTGTGTGATCGCTAAAGTTGTCCCACTGAATACACACATCCATCTAACACACCTCCTTCCATTGTTCACTGCCCTGACAGAGGTGTGATTTCTTTTTCTCTTAAGATTCCACATTTGCTTTTGCTCAGACAGACACACACACACACACACACACACACACACACACACACACACACACACACACACACACATTGCCATAGCCTACACAAAGTCGAAAACTAAACATCTTGCTGATGACATGTTGGATGCCGTAAGTGGCAGGCTTTTATGGTTTCAGTATGAAACATATTATATGCATGTTGGTGAAGAATAAAGTGTCAAGGATATTGACTAAAGGAAACAATTCATTTGTATGAGTTTAGGAGTTGTGCCTAATATCACTGAAGTTCATGTAAATATTTAAAAGCTATATAAATGTATGTATTTAAATGTAACATTGCTGGGCACTGACATATTTTAGTGTTATCTGAATGCTGGGATGTTTACCACAGCAGTCTGTATAACTGTGTGCTTCTAATGTTGGCCAAATAACAATTTAAAGTTGTTTGTGCGGCTCAGTAAGCTTGATAAGTGATGAAAGTGAAGAGAAAATCAATCGGCAGGGTCAGTTGGCCAGCAATAAGAAAAGCATGCAGACTGGCATTGGCTACTTGACAATAACCAAAATTTAAAGAGTAACATACACACTTAAAGCCTTGATTTAATTGCTTTCTTTAACACATTTTGAGCATCTCCAGAGTCACAATATGTACAGAATTCAGATATTTCCACTGTTGATTTAGCAACACCGTCACATCTGACTGTGAGAATGTATCAGAGCTTTAGAAACGCCAGCAAAAAAAAAAAAAGCCTTTTAAACAGCTGCTATTAGTCAAAGTGACTGACATGTGGCGTCACTGTCAAACAATATAGAGCCTTTTTTCCTGCAGACCTGCAGCAGAATGGGAAATGTAAAGGGAATCACACTGAGGTTTTAGTTAGTCTCTATCGTCAACATCTTTCTGCCTCTCCTTTTGTTTCTTGAGCTGTTCCTCGTCATCCTCCTCACTGTTCACCTCATCACCAATGACTGCAAGTCTTTGTTACTTTGCAATCTTCACGATTCAAACATTTTTTATGTCCAAAAAATTACGTTAAATTGAAGCTAAGTGAAAACAAAAAAAGGCCATATTGCCACAATACTATTCAAAGCATTTACAGCAACATAATTCAGTGATATCATTAATCTGTACAAACAATCTTCGTATCACCTATCTTCTTTTCTTACTTCCTCTGCATCTCAAGTATAGAATTTAAATTGACAGAAACCTGGCCAGAATTCTCTTTCTGCAATCCACAGGTTCGTGTGTCTGTGCCAGGTTGTAATAAAACTACTGAAACCATGACTTTGATCACTCAGCAGCTGTTGAAACATGTTGGCTCTCAGACACAAAGAGCAGCATATATATATATATATATATATATATATATATATATATATATATATATATATATATATATATATATATATATATATATGATCCAACATTGCTTCTTTTTTTGTTGTTCCAATTGCTTTCTTTTACAGATAGAAAATACTCTTAGAAGTTATATTTACATTTCTTCAGGTTGTTTTTCAATAAATAATGTTAATGATAATTCTGAAAATATCCAGTTTACACTTGTTATTTTTATTATAACCTATTTAAAACACATTTAATGCAATAAAACTAGAGCCAATTTGCCGTTTTCAAATTTACAATCAGGAAAACGATTTGATTATAATATCTTAGAGTGTAATAATAAACAAATAATTTATACATTTATAATAATAAATATATATTTTTATTCACAACCACAACACCTGAAATTTTGATAGATCCTTTCAGATTGATTTTGATGTGGAAAATAATTATGTTATAACAAAAAAGAAAAATAATCTGTGTTCAATTAGCACTGCAGTGTTTGTTGCAGGATTCTTCAGATAAATGATCGCTTTACTGCAGCGGTAAAGTTAAAGCTATGAGAAATGTTCCTATGGACGATTAGGCTCGGTGGTCCCGTTTGAGGTGGTTTAAAAGCCTCCATTATGGCCTGCAGTAAGCTAGATGGATTTTCAAATTGCATTTTCATCTTGCATGCGTCTTAAACCCAATTTAATGCTCGTAAACGGGCGCCACAATATCAGAGAAAAAGTAACTTTGCCGTGGTTTTGTTTGAAGGGAATGTCAAGTTTGGGGTTATTGAACGGAAGCTGCATAATTAGTCGTATGTTAGTCATAAAAATAACAAAATTATTAGTATCGTTAATATTATTATTGTGTATTTTACATTTAAAATAGCATCAAACGCATCATTTTGCGTGAACAAACTGAACTGATTTTACATTACACATATCCTTCTAATAATGCCTGATCTCTCTTTTCTGTTCTTTTTTTCTTTATATATTTCCACAGCCGACAGTTATCTTAAAACCACACAAGTCATTCCAGCCACCACAAATACAATGTACAGTAGCCTATCCTACATGTAGAGCAGCTGTGCTCAGCATCAGAGACAGCTGCTCCGGGCTGGAGGACGGTGGATGGACTTACCGACGCACTCGTTGGCCTCCCTGGCTGTGGCTCTCTGCCATGGTCTGTCGTAGTGGAAAGGTTTGCACCTGTCGCACTCCGGCCCCGCGGTGTTGTGTTTGCACTCACACACCAGACTCCCATCCCGGTCTTTTACGCACCGAGATGCGTGCCCGTTGCATTTGCATCTCCCTCCGACCTGCAGGTCCGACACGGCGTAGAAGTACGAGTCCCGGGCCAGCTCCGAGTCGTCCTCGTTTTCGTCGCCGAAAGTGTGCAACCGGCTGAAGATGACTTTAATGTCAGTGGCTGTTACCCAGTCCTGCAGCACCGGGGAGTTGTCAAAGTCGTGCGCCGACGGTCTGCCGTCCAGCGTGCTGAAGGCGATGAGCCCGCCGGTCAGAGGATACATGTCGGTGTGGGTGTCTGTGCACACGGCCTCCTGCTCGTTCTGCTTCGTGATAACAGCCCTGTTTGGCTTATTGTACATCTTCCTGCACTGGGTCGAGTAAAATTGAAAGGGTACCCAGGTTTTACCGTAGTCCATGGACTTGTAAATAGCCATGGATTCAGGTCGAGGCGAGGAAAACTGCAGGCTCACATAAGTGACCTCAAACTTCTTGCCGAGGGACAGAGTCAGGGTCACATTCTGCGGGTACTGGATGAAGTTCTCGGACTGCCAGCGGGTGAGGTTGTGCGGGTTGTTCAGGTCCGTCAGGTACGCTGGTGGGTGGTACTTCTTGGGGTCCGAGGCATCGCAGGTGTGACAGTTCCTGGTCCTCTCATCTCCTTTCTCCGCCGATGTCACCACGCAGTAGCGGCTGGGCGTCTTGCCGCAGGTGCTGGACACCTTTACTTCCTTGCCGAAGGCGGAGTTGACAAAGTCCGGGATGCAGCGCCGTGGGTTGCCGTGCTCGTCGTAGCAGGGGTCCGGGGGAGAAGTCTGCGCCGCGAACAGACTCATCCCGTAGCCGCCGAAGGCGCTCCGGCACGACAGGGACGCGGCGAGCAGCACAGTAAGCACAATATCCACAACCCTTATCATGGTAGGTCCCTCGGTCCCCAAGTGTCTCTGCCGCTGGAGGAGAAAGGGAAAGCAGCGAGCGTGTGTGGAGAGAGAGAGAGAGAGAGAGAGAGAGAGAGAGAGAGAGAGAGAGAGAGAGAGAGAGAGAGAGAGAGAGAGAGAGAGAGAGAGAGAGAGTGAGAGAGTGTGTGTGTTAAGTTTGATGATGGCACAGCAGTCTGCAAAAATTTTCCAAACAAACATTGGGGCACGAATTAGTTTCTTACAGCGATATGAAAGTACCATTCAGGTTTTGTGATATTTCTATAAAGCCCACTTTACCTGAGAATAATTAAAAAAGATGTCTAAATACCGGCGATGTTAGGCTACTTCTCTCTATCGGGCTTCAATCACAGCTCCTCCTGTTTTGTTGTTTGTTTCTTCAAATCTCCTGCGTAAAAATAGAGGAGCGGCTGGATTTAAGAGTCGCTAGTGTCCTTATAGCAAGTCGCACTCCTCCTGCCGGTCTTTTCACAATCTCTCCCTCCCTCTCCCTCTCCCTCTCCCCCCACCCCCTCTCTCGCACACACACTCTCTCCCTCTCTCTTGGATCGGATCTTGCTTGGCACAGCTTTAGGTCAGCTCATCATGAGGGGTGACACCATGCGGAACAACGACATCCACCGGTGGTGCGTCAGAAGATTTGACGTGCGCAGAAACGCAAATTACCGCAGAAAGAGAGGTAACATAACTGGAAGGAACACAGCATTGATTCAGTGTGTGCCACACCTTCATCTGAACGACAGCTGATAGGATCGTGTAGTTAAATCATTGGGATGTGCATTAAAACACATTAAGCAAAAGTAGTATTAGACCTATTAGGGCCTACCGCAAATTCCAGTAGGCTACATTAGGCCTATCATTATTATTGCAGTTTTCACCGTTTAGGCCTAAGAAAAGCTTGAGACGGAAAACGTAGTAACCTGGTGATAAATACTAAAATTCTGAAGAATGCCATTGCTGTAAGGCAATAATAGTGCACCACTGTAGACTAGACATCTAATTAAGGTAGTCCACAATATGGCGTTACAGTATTAGAAGATAAAATAAAAAAGTGACTTATGTAAACCAGAAGTCTATTTGAAACCCATAAACACAACACGCCATAGGATCATGACATATCCACCTAAATCAAAGAGGGTCCATCGTCGAATGAAGTGATTTCTTCAACAACAACTAAATCAGAAGTGTTCATTATGTGGAAGTTTGCTTGATTTAAGTTAAAGTTCCCTTTGCATCATGTGATGCAGTTTTCAGGTACTTTTTAGATGACAGGGTCGCAGTTCGTCTCCAGCATGAGGTTTCTCTAATCCCTCTAAACCCCACACTAGTGCTGATCAGCTGGGCGTCAGGACCCAGATACAGCCTCCAGTGGGAGTCCATGCCATATGAAATTACACTAATAAAGCTTCTACTTACACGCAAACAACATAAATACAACATATTGTGCCTCTCTCGTGCAGTCCAACCTGGTGCTTCAGCTTCACGAGACCTGTTGAATGTTGGCAATAGATGTAACAGCGCCATCTTGCGCCCATAGAAAGAAACACCAGCCCAGCCTGACACTGCAGCGAGCGGTGACTTCTACTTGTCCCAGGCGGTGGAGGCATAAGACACCGTTTGTTTAACGAGCATGCAGATGATTGGCTGCTGCAATGAATGGTAGATCTAGGCCTACCATTCAGAGATAGTTTTAGTAATGAGATTTTTAATGAAACAATCCGAGGGATCTAAAGTGGGAAAACAAACACATAAGTGTATCTTAAACCACACAAATGCAAACATTAAAGAATACATGAGATAATATGCAGGATCCAATTCAAGGGATTATTATTTCATTTGAACCTTTTCTTTTTATATATATCTTATGTATTTAACTTTTAAGTGTTTTTAAGGAAATGTGGCCATAGAAATGTGGCCATTTTATCAGAATACAGCATTGAAAATCTGCTTAGAAATATAGGAAATATTGGATAAGATAGAACAACACAATGTAATTCTGCTAAATAAAACATAACATTCATCATTAATTTCACTTGTTTTCATTTTGAAAAAAAATGTATATCCGAATACATTACACATTTTCTATAGGCTCAGTCTGCCTTTTAAAATAAAAACAATTCCAGTGCTGGTTCCATGGTATCCGAATTTTGGATAGTCATCATGGAAACATGAATTGGTCATGTGACAAGGGCTGGGAAATTGGCAGAACAGACAGTACTCTGAAAAATTCCAGTACTCTGGAAATCACAATTGTCAGATTGACAGCATACTAGCCCAAAGGGGGGGGGGGGGAAATCATATTTCTGGAGGGGCGGGTTCCACCCCATGCCCCCTTCTAGCCCCACCCAGGTTATAAGCTATTTTGTTTATATCAGCTCTTGAATTAAAAAAAAACAGTTTAATCTAACCTCTGCAAGTTCAGATCGGCTGACACACTGCCTTCTTCACCAGCTGGAAAGAAGAATTAGATGTTTGACAGCTGTTGGCCTCTTGCTGTCTGTACATGGTTGAATTTGGGCAAGCAGGGAAAGTGTTAACAAAGTTTACATCTAAACAAAATTACACATAGCAACAGTTGATACAAAACACAATATGCATACAATTGAATTTTGTGAAATGAAATGACTTCCCCTATCTGGAAATCATCTAGAATTGATCCAGCCGACGCTCACATAATGCCTGCATAAGGAAATTGAGTAAGAGAGAAGTGAAATTGAAAAAACAAACAAACAAAATATCAGCTGGTTGTGAGGCTTTTCGAACACACACATTTCAACAAGATCATAATGAAAATCCTGCATGGAGAAGCTGTTGCAGACATCATGTAGAGACCTTTAGAAAACATATCTCTGAAGAGCAAAGCAGCATTTTGCCAGTGGTCAAGTAGAAATGAACTGGAGTGAAAAAAGAACAAGTGTGATCCTGTTCTTCTTCAGTCTCTCAGAGCCTTCTTCTTGATTTTCAACCACGTTGCAGTTCTAAACAATTTGATTAGATACGTCTCTTTGTTCAGGATCCTGTTCTTGTCTTCCCTAACGTCAGTTAGTAATTCACTTTTAATGTGTTTCTCCTAAATTTCATCCTTCTGTGTTTTTGTTATTTGGGGTTTCCTTTCTTTTATTCAGCCATTTTCCTGTCAACTTCGCAACAATCGCTTTTTTTAGGGAAGACCTCAGTATCTGGGATAACTTGCTGGCTGCTGGTTTGGTTTGTTATTGAAAGTTCAGCACAATATTTGACGCCTTGTGGCACAGTGATCATCATCAACAAGAAGCCACCACTGAGGGGAGAGCAGTAGGTGAGTGTCATGTTTGAAGACAAGATCAGTTTTTCCGATTAAGTTTTGGTTATTAATCCTGCACACCCTGGTCATAACTGCAACCTGATCAATTAAATATACAAATCTTTTTTTTTTTGACCTCACTCCTTCCATCATCAGAATTAATGTTTATTTATAATTATTACCTATACTTGCCCTAAAAAAATGTGTATGCTGTAAAAGCAAATGTAACAATAAAAACTGTTTTAAAGTACTAAAATCAAAGGGTTATTCATTCATATTATGGTGTAATGTAAAAAAAAAATTGTGCAGAGATACACAAGCTAAAATAATGTTAATGTGTTTACTGTCACTGTTTAGTATGGCTTGTCACCACATATCCCTCACTTCAAGAGAAGGGGAATTCACAGTTGCACTAATACATGAAATGTAAATGACAGGCAAAGCAGGAGGGGGAAGTAAGGCCAGTGCTTCCCTGACTAAGAGAGAGAGAGAGAGAGAGAGAGAGAGAGAGAGAGAGAGAGAGAGCAGGAATATGGACTTCACAAATTTTGAGGAAATAAACACTAAGGACCACTTTATTAGTATGCAGGAATTATACACAATTTGGCACACACACACACACACACACACACACACACACACACACACACACACACACACACACACACACACACACACACACACACACACACACACACACACACACAAATTACTAGAATACAATTATTGATCTTGTTTGTTAATTTACATCATTGATTTTGATGTTGATGGATCAAAATTTACTGAAAATCAAAAGCTCTTTTTGTGTTTATTATGATAGGACAGCACAATATTGCCAATACTTGCCTAGCTTAAAAAAATTAGGAACAAAGCCACAACACCCAAACAAAGACACTTAACTCAAGTGTGAAAATAGCATGAAAACAAACATGTCAAACAGATGACTTCCTTTTAGGGGCCAACATCCCTTTAAAATCCACATGAAACCTCTCACACACGCATGTAGAAAGACATACAATTACACTTCCTACACACACCAGCAGCCTCCCTCATTGTGCTCACGTGAACCTCTCTCATACACTTCCTGTTTGTGAGGCGCAGTGTGTGAAGTGCAGAAGTCTTTGAACGCAGCAGAGAGCAACCACCAGATAGCCTACCAGTGACTGATTTCACTCGTCTCGCTGCACTGCTCTGCCGTGCACAGGATTTGGGTTTGTCTGTTAAACCGTGATGTGTGTGGTGAATGAATGGCAGTGGCACTGAGCTGGAGACACTTTGCCTTGGACCCTTTAGACACATACAGAGGCTATGGCTGTTGGACAGTAAACTGCAGGTAAGACAACAGAGGCAGTAGATTTTATTTTGAAATGCACAGCAGTCACTGACAATGTCAGATTGATACACTGATTAGTTTGTCTTTTTTGACTCCATGACACTAGGCTATTGATTTGGAAGTAATAAAACTGTTAAGTGTTAACATGTTTGCATCTAGATATACATGTACACCATGTATCTGTGAATGTTATGATATGTGACAATTTTCAATTATTACAAATTTTAGCTTCATCCATCCATCCAATATGATGGTATATTGCTTGTATATTGGCATATTAGTGACTCTTGTCTTTAAAGCTGGTTTTGTCAGAGTAAATTTTTCATGTCAACTTGTTTAGACTCATGTAAATGTGTTTTATAATATCAGAGTTAATTTCTCTGCAATGTGAAAACCTTAGGTTTCTTGTTTTTGGTCAGAGGAGCTGATGGGCAGTGTCAGCCTCACAGTGATGGGAAAGCAGGGCTGTCATGTTGACAGTGCCTCTCTGTGAGCACAGCCCCCCACCTTGTAACCATTTTGGAGACTTCTGCTTTTTCAGAAGTATGATTCAGTGTATGATTCATGCATTTAGTAAATGCACATGGAAGACTTGATTCATCATTTATTTGGATGGATATGAAAATAGGGTGGAAAAATGTCAACAAGGGGTGCAAGCCTAATTGTGTTAGCTGTCCCTGAAGCATAAATTCAGATTGACACAACAGAGTCTGTCGGGGGTCTTTGAGGGCTCCACCCAATAGAAACTCTACTGAGCCAACCCTTTGAACCCAACATCCTTTTTTACTGCATGAACCGACCACCTGCCACCCATATGAATTAAAGGTGCAGTAATCTTACACTGCAATGCCTTTGTAATGAAGCTGACTTTAATTCATAACTAGTGAAGTAGACGCGACTGACGATGGCAAATTGTGACTTCCAGTGATCTTGATTGGGCAAACTACAATCCATATGATATAATGTAATTTCTTTAAATTAATCCAGTTCAAGTCTTAAGTTAAACGAGTAGCTACTTCACTGATTTAGCACTTTGCTCTTACGATGGACAGTTTAAAAAAAAAGGATGAAAATCGATGCAGAATGCGTCTTCCTTGTCAAAACCTGGTGTTTACATTACCCACAATTTTTGCTTTACGAATGAAATAAATATAACAATACATGGGAAAAATACAAATTCCCATTAAAATAATACATTTTGTATGCCCTTATAAACAATGACATGTAATGTGGGTGTAATATAATAACCAGTGATTAAGTTACAAAACATAATCTGTACAACCTCTTCTTAAAGTCTACATGCTCTGAAACCCTCGACACCGATACGTGACCATACACGTGCTACTGCCTAAACAGACTGATTGCTCACATCTTTTGTGGACGTTGTTACGAGGGGCACGCTTAATACATCCATGGGGTAACGTAATTCAGAGGGCAGATTCAACGTAGATTCAACACAGAAGCATAAATCAGGCATTAGCGAGAGCGAGAATGGCAGGTGCGTTGCGTGAGTGAAGTTGGTGTGCGAGTGGTGAAGCAAGCGAGGAGAGCGACCAGTGAGTGGTGTCGGATTTAGCGTAGCGGCTGTGAGGGAAAAGCGAGACGAAAAAGAGATAGCAAAGACGACGTAAAGCGAGTTAACAGTAAAACAATAAAAACACCAAGCTTCTTAAGACAGGGTGGCTTCATTTTGTTAATACTGTTGGTAAAGTAAAGGGTGTTATAACGTGGAGACTGCTGTGCGCTCAGGGACTAGAGTGTCACGCACACAGAGTTTCATTGTGATTGCAATTTCAGTTTAGATTGAAATTAGATTGGATCGATGGAGGTCCCCTTTAATTCTAAAGCCAGTGAAGCACAAGTCTCAAGTCTTTATAAGCAAATTGCAAGTTAATTGCAGGGCTTTTAGGTCAGAATGCTGACCATTAAACTGCTGTTAAATCAACATTTGAACATTTTATTTTCAATGCTGTGTTACGAAAAAGTGTTTATTTTTCTTAATCCTAGACCCGGTCCTTTCAATACATAAATAATTAATAGTTCAGCTGTGGGGCTATGTAGGCTTTTACCAAGTCAAGTCTTTAGGGGGTCAAGTCTGAAGTAAGTCAACTTTTGCAGCAGTCGAGTTCAAGTCAAGCGTCAAGTCCTTATAAGTCTCATGTTTCAAGTCTATGCAGTGGTGACAAAATGACAAATTGGTAAACTACGTTTTGATTTATCTCAATAGCCATGAGGCTAATGCTGTCTCAATTTCAATGGTGAACTTTTCTCTCTCTGTGGTGGTCTACTATTACCATAATTTCTCCCACACAACAAAAACGTAAGCCTTAAATGTAATGAACTCCTTGTTGCTTGCCTCTTGCTTGTCAGGAGATGACAGACTTTCCCTGCGCAACCAAAAGAAGTGATCATCTTTACTTCTTAGAAATTGTTCACTTACACAATTGGTTCAAAAACAATCATCTCTTCCTGTTGAGAAATAACAACTGCCGTAGTGATCATGTGTCAGGCTTGAAATAATAAAAAAGAACACAGATTAATGATGGATGGTTGATTGGAGAAGGCAGACATTGACAAGCTTTGTTGTTTACCCCACAAAGAGTAGCTGATGTACAGTATTTGCATTAACATATGGGGATCCTGAATACAATAAATACAATACCACAGATATCAGATATGAAGTGTGAAGTGTGTCACCACCTGTAGTAGTTATTTTCTGTTTATTTCACATCTAGCAGAGGTTAATTACACTTTCCCAGTGCAACACCGTGTGTTATTCACAAAATTGCTTCCTGTTTGTCTCTTTTACGACGGTGGTATCAGTAAAATCTTCATTTTCACCTTTATGACACACACTTTGAGGTTGTGTGTGTGTGTGTGTGTGTGTGTGTGTGTGTGTGTGTGTGTGTGTGTGTGTGTGTGTGTATGTGTGTATGTGTGAACATATGCATCTCTGCACATGCACAACACACCTGTTGTTGCTAAAATCATTCAGGGATGTAAGCCTTAATACACGCAAAGTGTGTTTACCCATATCACATTTAAACAAATGTAACAGGACATCATTCTACTGGAAATCATGGATATCTGCATCCTTATCATTTGTTGAATGATACATTGTTGTTTATTGTGAAATAGAGAAGACAAGGTTTATGTAACAGAGTCACCATTGGCTCGTTGTTGTTTGGAGTGAAGTGTCATAACCTGATATTATAGCACCTGATATTTGCATTAATGGTTTCATCATATGTTTATCAGGATTTATTGCAGTGCAAGTGAAGACCAAAGGTAACTAGTGGCTTTCTGTGCTGTAAGTGACAGAACAACAGCTATGTTTTGGTGCAGTACTGAGATGTACAAGAGCAGATTGTTACTTTATTATGTAAAGCCAATAATTACTATTTGTATAATTACTTGAGTCACTTATATGGAATTGCTCATACTATAGGTCTACTTGAGTACATTTAATGTGATAAAGGATTAGAAGTACCGCAAGATATTTCAGCAAAATGCAGTTATGCTGGACCCCTTATGAGGAAAGAATAATTTCCAAATGACATAGAAAAAAGTTATAAACCTGCCTGGCTTAAAAAAAAAGGGTTAAAAATCAAGCTTCAAAATGTATCTTTGACCTTGGTAACAGGAGTTGACAAAACAATCTCACCTCATGGCCAACATGAACAAGAAGTAAGAAGAACATTTCAACAATTGCAGTTCCATGACAACAGGGCAAACTCCAGCTTGGTGTATGAGACTTGGTGAGTACTTGTCACCGGTAGCGGTTGTTTGAGCTAAAGGGAAGCATTTTGTTACAGGAGAGCTTTGGAGTTGGACCGCTGTTGTTTCCTAAAGCCATAAGAGGCCATTTCACATCCAGTAGGTCAGTTGAGAGAAAGGAGGATAACAGCTCTGCGGGCCAGCAGAGGAAGACTGGATGTGAATATCAGACTCTATCAATCCGGAGGGGGGGGGTTAGTTAAAATGACAGGAACGCATAATGTACACACACACACACACACACACACACACACACACACACACACACACACACACACACACACACACACACACACACACACAAGCTCTCCTCCCTGGTCTGTGGGATTATGTCTGAGAGTCTGATCACACCACAACAATAGGGAGGCACCTGCTTCCTCAGCTTAGCAGGGAAGTTATCTTCCTGTTAGGAAGCAGTTGGTAATGGGATCAGTGGGAGAAATGGGAAGCAGCCTGCAACGAGATGGAGGGAGAGAGAAAAAGAGGACGAGTACGAGAAAGAGAAAGAGAGACACAGGTGGAGGTGCAGAGCTGGCACTGCTCGTTTATCTGGGACATGTTGATACTTGTAATGCTAGACAAGAGAGGGAGGCTGACAAATAGGAGAAAACATAAAGAGATAGCAAAGGAGAGGTGCTCTATCTCAGAAGGAATTGGTTAATTCAGTGTAAATCTAGTTGCTCTTTCACAGCACAGCACTGCTTGTTATTGTCTGACTGTTGCAAGTTGCAACCCATTAAAAAGTGGAAGTGACCTTATTGACACTTAGGGATGTGCTGCTTACATCCTCTTATGAAACACCACAGGCTCATGCATTTAGCAACATGACTAGCAACTCTACGTAAACAACTATGATGACAATCTTAGGTTTGAAATTCTCTGTTAAAATCCCAATCAATGTACACTGTAGCATCGCTCACAGTAACATAATGACATGTTCCTTAGGTGTGATGTTTTATCACAGGAAATTGACTATTACATATTGTGTAGTTATTGAATTTCAGTAGTTTTGCCTGTATTTTGATGCTTGTTATACAGTAGTATGTTTGCGTTAAGAAAGGACCTGTCAGCCACTCCGGCCTTAATGAATGTAATTGTTCTATAAAAATGATCAATAGCCGACTTAACTGTAAATGATTGTTAATTCCCTAAAGACTCAGTATATAAAATCCCATTTGTGTCTAACTTTTCTTTGAAAATAAAATACCCCTGTACCATTTTGTGCAATAAGGCTACTACTGTAAAATTAATACTAAACAGGAACTTGATAAACCGTGATAAACCTCCTAACAACACTTTCACTGTATCATGCCACCTCGTATAAGGTATTCACCTCTTTTATTACCTTTACATGTCTCCATTGAACCCCATCCTGGATGCAGGAGTCATCACGGCTCTGACTTATTAGTTCCTTCCACTCCAACTGGGCTCTCATCCAGCTCTGTCAATCCTGACAATGACCGGAGCCCTTTGCACAAGCGTTCAACACGCTCAGCTCTATACCCCTGCTCAGTGCAACTTGGGACACCTCTTAGACACAATACCTCCCTGGGGAGGAGAGGCTGCTGAGAAAAAGGGCTACATGGATGTGTTTACCTCTGGAGCTGTTGGTATTGTTGTTGAATGGTAACTGTAGGAAAAGCAGTGAAATGGTGGAGGATAATTGAGCTTCATTCCTCTGCCCTTCTGAACTTGGGTTTACATGAGCTTCCTGCCCTACCCCTCCACCTGTGGTATTGATGAGGTCGGTGGGTCGGATGTTTGTACAGCGTATGTGTGTGTTGGCACTGTATATGTGTGTATAAGCATGACTATGTGAATATTTGGACAATGTTTTGTGTAACATGTAACGTTTCAATAGCTGTGTTTGTTTGTTGTTTGTGTTCGAATGCCTTTAAATGAATAGTTTGACATTCTGTGAAGTACACTTTCTTGATGAGCGTTAGATGGGACGATCGATACCACTCGGATATATATGAGAGGTGTCAATCCTCTTTTCTGACCCATGGAAAGAGGCGAATAAGCATATTTTTCCAAAATGTCAAACCATTGCTTTTAAGTGTACAGTATGTGTGTATACATGTATGTGTATGTGTCAGGTAGTTATTAGGTGAGTGGGAGTGCAAGAGCAAATGAGTCATTCATTAACACGATTTGTTTGACAGTTTTCATTTATTTCTAGCTTTCATGTGAAATGGGGAATTTGTCACACTGGGGAAAGTTTGAGAAGATGTAATCAGGCAAAAACAGTTTTTGATGTCATTGCTTATTTCTGTCTGTGCGCTGACTTTACTCTGTAAGGACTCAGTTAACACACAGAATGCTTATTTTTCATCACTGAAACAAGCTCATGAATTATGTGTGCACATTTAGCTCTGATTAATATCATCAAAATTATTTCGTTTTTGAGAAATTATGATTATATAACCTATATAGAAACTATTTATATATCACAAACACAAAGCGCTAAGCTGCTCAAATTCAAAAACAGCAAATCTTTAAAAAGCTTCTTTAGGGAAGTATAGTTGTTCTGCTTCTTAAATTTGGAGGTTTCACAGTACTCACATATATACTGTGATATTATTTAACTGTTGTTTCCATGGTAAAACTCTAATATGAGGTAAGCTTTAAAAATATATCAAGCACGACCATAATGCATTACCAACAACTATGTGGTCTTCTGACCATTAATTAAATGTTACAGTGTCTTTAATTCCAGTATTTTTCTAAAACACAAACAAATCTAAGACACTGTCACATTGATAATTATTTTCTAGCTCAAAACTAAATTTCACGGATATGTCTGATTATTATGTGCATTCATAGCCAAAATGTATGGTGTATTTAAAAAATAATAATAATAATAAATAATAAATAAAATATATATAATATAATATATATAATATAAAAAAAATATATATATATATATATATATATATATCCCATTTACTCAGATGTTTCTTAATTGACAGATATAAAAGACAAGTTTGTTTATATCATCTTTCAACCAATGAAAAGAAACCGATTTAACCAAATCGCCTCATCTGCCTACACCTAAACATTAACACTATTTGTATCATAAACAAAAACATTCATCGCTTACTTCTACAAACCTCAAAGAGATTGACAAGACAGGGTTTCCCTTTCCCAGCAACATACTGTACATGCAAATTGAGTTGACCACCACAGTGGTTAATTTGTGTTTCATCGTATCTGGTGCACCATTTTTCAGGGGAATTCTAAAGCCTTGCAATGTCGTAGTTACCAGTGAAGAAGTGGTCACTGTACAATTCTGAGCATATGTTTTACTGAAAGATTTTCCTTGGTTTGGTGCAGTCTGGGTTGACTTTTGGTTTTGCTTGGTTGGGGTCGCAGCTTTCAAACTATGTCATTAAGCACCTGCCACCATCAGTGTTGTTTATCTACCCTAAAAGAAAATCTGTCACTCGACTTCTTTTAAGTAACTAAGGGGATGTCCCTCGTATATTGCTATGCATATTGTTTCTGATGAGATGTGTTCATTACAGAACTGAAACAAGTTTCCACCCCTGGTTTGTCCTTAGGTGTTGTATGAGAAACAGCCAAATACACTGATAAACTGAACGTTATAAAAGTGATGTTCAGCACACCCTCATGAGTCAGACATGATGTACTTACAATCCTGTGGTCATACTGGAATTTTACATTTGTCTGTTTTCACAACATCTCTTTGATCTGCAGCATTGTTTCACAAATCTTCATAACATGGGACTGATTTTAAATCTGAAATTACTGGGGGCTTTTTCTCTTTTACCCTTTTATAAAAGTCATAAGGTGATCATTGTGGGCTTGTTTTGGTTTGCTTAAATGTTGCTGTTAGTAATAGTTAGCATTATGTTTTTTACACTAATTACTCAACATCTGTGCGACAAGAGTTTCAATAAGACTCCTGTTTGTAAAACTGTGTATGGCCTGCGTCAACATCTGGAAGGACATAGTCTCGACCTATCTGCACAGTGCTGTGGTCTGGCTCTACCACACATACATTCCAGGACAGGAGGAAAAAACGCTTTGGGTTGTTTGCATTTCTTTAAACCAGTCACAATCGTCTTGGGCGGCGCTAAGCTACGGACACAGCGAGGGTGGCTCTTAAAAATAGTCTCGGGAAGCAACTTGTTTTGGTGGAACATTTGCACCCAAAAGTTTCCAAAAGTAAATGCCACATAGAATATTAAGTGAAGTTAACTGTTCACACAATACAGTAATGTGAGCTATTTAAATAAGCTGGATACACGGTTGAAAGGAATTTGCTCTTACCAGTGTATTGCCGTGTTATTTTGTCCATAGCAAATCCACACCAATTGGTCCCAAAACATCCCAGTCGTCCCCATATTTTCTTCAAAACTTGCCATTTTCAGCGTGTAGCTAGTTCGGAGTTTGTTGTTGTTTTGCAAAGGGAACGGAGTTTGAGAATGGCAACACAGAGAGCAGAAAGTGAGGAACATCTGGTAGCACCGGATGTTAGGGCAATTATCCTGGAAATGTACTGTTGTTGATCCAGACTAGGAAAGACATAGCTGACATGGAGCGAGAGCTAAATGTTGTTTGTTTTTGTATGATTTAAAATTTTAAATATACTTCAGAACATGATAGGTAATGTTGCTCTTCTCAACATTTTTCAAAGTCTCTTTTTCATCAGAATCATATGTGTCACATTTTAGAAAATATGGCAACCAAAGGAGCAATACAGGCAAACCCCCGTGTCTGTTTTTCCTTCCCCTTAGAAATGTCTCTTTATGGTTTGTGTATCTTCTACAAATTTTCATACTTACCGCGTGATCTGCCTTCATGCAAAACAGATGTGATAACACACACTGTTTATGAAAAGAGAGAGGCACGTTTGTGTGCATGTGTGTGTGTATGTGAACATCTCGCACGCATACAATCAAATTTGAAGATAAAATTCCAAAGAATACATGAATAGTAATGTATCACATTTTGATTCTTATTATCAGCTCTGTTTCCCATCCCTCTACAGAACCTGAGTGGTAAAGATGCAGCACACCTCATGCACAGAGGACAGGATCCAGCATGCTCTGGACAGGTGTCTGGACGGGCTGAGACAAAGTCCCACAGCAGCACACCACTGGAACGGTAAGACTATGATGACGATCACAGCTGAGATTTGGTTAAAGATTTGGCATAAAGCAGTGAAGCTTGTAACAACAACTAATTACGTTTCTGCGCTGCTTCAGTGAAGATGATTGAATTTCTGTGGGAATTATTATGTAACTTTTCAGTTAAAACCTCACATCTTAGAAATGAGAACTTAATACAGAAGCAGGCTTGTTTTTATTACATTTCTGACTTTGTGTCATGTGGTGATATGATATGATAAATGGGGGGGAGTTGCAAAGAAACATTCATAGCCACAAGTATGTAGGCCAACTTGCTTTATGTCAGCACATCTGCTATATAATCAATAAAAATACAATCAGCTAATGACCACATCAAACCTCCACACAAGCTAAGAAACATTTTTTCTGATCTTTGAATTAAAGTGAGTGATGTTTTTGATAGTGTGCCGCCTCGCGAATCATGCCTGAATCATACATCAATAATAGCCTAATGTTATGCATGATGTATGATGATAAAGAACCAGAAAAGTAGAAATGCACGGCAAAAACATATTGTCAATATTTTAGAGACCCTCCCAAAATGACACAAATCCTGTTTTCAAGGGAGCTCATGCATTATTAAGAGGGGCCAAGCTCCCCCTGGCTCCCCTGTAATTTGCACCCTGGTTGGTGGTTCAATCTTGGCTCCTACTGTGCACATGAGCCTCAGTCAAATAAGGGTAAAATCATATATATGTTTTTATTTATTTCTTTTGGCTGACGTGCTAATCTAGAGCCACTTACAACAATTGAGCAGTTTTGCCTAAGCTCTCGTAGCTTATGCGTGGGGTCACACCTGTAACCTTGTTTCTAGGAAGGTACACGCAAACACATTTTCTCAGAAGTATCAACGCCAGTACACACATTTCAATGTGATACAGCATGTGCTGTTTACAGTGCTGACTTGAACAGAAGGCATGTTGTTTGTTCTCACTTTCTCAACACAAGAGCTGCGTGTGACAGAAACTGAGTATATGGGTGTCTGAGCTTGTTGTTGGTGACACTGTTGCTGTCAGATCATCAGGGGTTACTGGGTGCTGAAGGAAGTTGTATGAATAGACAGCTGGGAGGAAGTGGTGGCACAGACCGCAGTGTGAGTAAGGCATCATGGGGCAGGAGTATATGTGGCACAGTGTATGAAAACAGGATAGAAGATTAAATCGACATCGGCCTCCCACACGTCAACCATTGCCAAATATAGTCACGCACACTTACACAAAGTTTTATACCCTCAGACTGCGAAGATGTGATTTTGACATTTAAAACACGCTATAAGCTGGAGTTTGTTTCTTATGTTTCATTTCCTCACTTTATTTCACGACTCCATCTTCTGTTTAGAAGATTTCCAGGGATCACATGCACAGTATGTTGTCTATGTGAGTGTTATTACATTCATATGAACTATACTGAGATATTAAAATTTACATCTCAACAGGATCATTTAAAATTTGTGCTGGCATCTTAACAAAATAAACCTGTGTAGCTCTCCAGTTAATAATCATGATGCAAAAACACCTCTGACCTCCAGGGATGTAACTCCTAGGTGCAGAGAACTGTAGGGAAATAAAGCAACTGACCAGTTTCTTGGATAACATTTCTGTGTAACCTGGACAACTCCTGATGTGTTGCTTCCTCTGAACCTGAGCTTCTTAGAGATGCAGTTGGAGTCGTTGAGAGAGGGATCAAATGGAAAGTAAGGTGCTTGTGAGGAGTCAGCATTCACTTTCAGTTGTTGTTGTAAGTGTGGTAGACCTTAGATTGGTGTAGATACCGTATGCACAGCTCTCTCCTGTTGTTTTATCTCGTTTCCATTTCACACTGTAATAGAAAACTTGCAATCAGAGCTCAACACTTCTCCATCCCCAAATATGTCTAAATTAAAGTATCCAGTGGGATTTTGTGGGAACAAAAAAAAACACACACTTTATATAACGGGGCCAAAAATGATCTGTGAGTCTTGCTATCCCCAATTTTTGTAGATTATACTTTAATTCCTCTTCATTTTTTTTTCATTTTTTATGTTTAGTACCAAAATACGTCTTTTGAGAAGATAACTCCGTTTTCTTGCAACAGGAAATCTGTCCTGCAAAAACATCCTAACTGAAACACTGAACAAAAGGTGATAAAACACACCCCTGAAGTGTACCAGCACTGACAGTTATGGACTTTAACGTTTTGCTGTGAGTAGTTGCAAACCACCCTTTGGTTCATGGCTGGCCCAGACCCAAAAGCAAGATTGACACCCAATTCCTAAACAAGGCGTTGTATGATGAAATTAGATGCACTTCCATTCTTATAGGCTAAGATTTGTTGGATTTCACATCTGGAATGAATGGCCTCATATCAGCTGAAGTTTCAGGTTGCAGGTTGGCCTACAGTATGTCCTCTATTCAAACTACAGTATACCTGGCATCAACAGACTTTAGCTTAGAGAGCCTTGCATCGCAGGTAGGATTCTAAGTGGTAAATCTTTATTTTTTTATTATTATTATATTTTGGGCATTTTAGTACAGATATAGCTGCAGACTCCCTCTGCACTTGTCAGCAACTGAGTGCAACAAAAACTGACCCAGCATCACTAGTTGGTGTCTGTTGGCTCTGTTTGACAAACAGGCAGTGTTTTATTGTTCTGCCTGTGCCATTGTTTATTGAATATCCTGACTAATGGACTTTGTCTCCCACAATTGCGGTGGTGAGGTAAAACATGTGACCTCTGTATCTCTTTCTATGTTTAACATGTATCTGTCTGTGCATGTTGAATTTGTGCACTAACATGAATCCACATGTGTTGATGTCTTTCAGTGCTGATGTGCTCAGCGGGTCAGTCAATGAACCGCTGGAGCCTGGAGGAGCTGGTGAAAAGGGACCCTGAGAACTTCCTCATCCTCTTACAACAGATCATCAGGAAGACCAAAGAGGTGAGAGGTCAAAGGTCAAAGAGAACATATTGCCCACTGTACATGTTGTTTAGTAATGTGTCACTGTTGACAGAACTATTATTACTAAATGTATACCCAAATAACTGCTCTCTTCTGTCTCTTCTCTCTCAATGTGTGTGAGTTCAGGTTCAGGATCAGTGTCAGTATGAGCTGGTGGCTCCCCTCGCTATCATGTTCTCCTCCACATTGCTTCAGGTACTAATCCTCATCCAGGTGTTATCAAAACCTTTAACTTTCCTTCACCTCTTAGTGTGCGTTTCGCATGTTTAAGAGCACTCTCAGAAGGTTAGTTAGTTCCTCAATTCAAACCACTATGATGTTGTTGGAGGTGATACTGTGACCAAAGCTTCTAAACACCAGAGATGTTCACAAGTCATTTGTTGCAAGTCCAAGTCAAGTCTCAAGTGTTTGAGCTCGAGTCCAAGTCAAGTCTCAAGTCTTTGAGGGTCAAGTTTAAGTCAAGTCTCAAGTCTTTTGCCACAAGTCCAAGTCAAGTCTCAAGTCTCTGGCCATCTGATCTGTCCCTAACACTGTATTGTTAAATCTTATGAATTCAAAACATGTCCTGTAGTCAGCAGGGGACATGCAGCTCGTCGTACGTTTCCCCGTATATGCGCCAATAAAAGAAAATAGTAATACATGAATACATTTTGATTTAAAAAGCAATAATTGCATGAAAACAGGTTGTTGACGAGTCTCGAAGCTCGAGTCCGAGTCAAGTCTGAAGTCTTTTGGGTTGAGTCGCAAGTCAAGTCTGAAGTCTTTTGGGTCGAGTCCAAGTCAAGTCTGAAGTCAGCTGTTTGTGCGACTTAAGTGCGACTCGAGTCCGAGTCTCAGACTCGAGTCCCCAGCTCTGCTAAACACTGAAGCACAACACTTACTGGCTTGACAAGAACTGTTTCTTTCATAAACATTGCTTCTATTTTGCAGTCAGGCTGATTTAACAAGTGGCCCAGTAATCACGTCATTGGAAATCTGATCCACTGATGTATTACTGGTTAGACAGAAGCCAGTAGAAGCCAGAAGCTGTCACAGCCAACTAGGTTTGAATGCTTCAATAGGTTGACATAATTCTTTACATGTATTTATACTTTACATTACATTACATTGTTTTTTTCAGTAGGAAGTGAGAACCCCAGAGTTCAGTTAGAGCTGTGTAGCAACTGATATTGTTACAGCTTTGTGGTTTTGTAATGACGTGACAAATGTCCCTTTGGTTGTTTGTCATAAAGCCTGTAATAAAATAAAAGAGTGGCTAATGAAATACCATCACATTATTACACTAAACTTGGTTAACTACCTTATAATGTATGTGACATATTTTTAGTTATGTAATAATAAAATTGAGCAGTCATGTGATAATGAATAAGAACAAGAAACATATCATATAAGCTGATATTGTTGTTGCATTGCCATTTAAACCTCTTATAAAGTCATAAAGGCCAGTTATTGTACTAAATGGGTGTAATACATCAAAACAACAGGTTGTATTACATGTCTGATCTATTTATACAGAACATTTGGCATGTTATTACATTATCGGTTGCTGTGAGGAAAACCTCCTCTCTTCAATAGACCGAAGAGGTCCACACAAATGCAGCAATGACTAGCCCATTAAGTTATTCTCAGAGATGCTACTTTTCTCTGTCATTTTAAATTGAATGTTTGGCATGTGTTATTATTGCTGACACTCAAAATAATACAAAAAAATAGCATAAAGAACATTTTATAGATTGATCAATGAGCATAGTTGCAGCTGTAGTCCACACTACTGTTCTGTCAATAGTGTTTTGAACTTTCACCATACATACTGTACCTGTACAGTACATCAAATACATGCAAAATATTGGATGTATATAAGAAATAACCCATTTATGCAAAAAAATGACCCATGAAGCCTCAAACAGGTCTTGTTGCTCCTTAACAGAACCCCACTAAAATACATGATTTGTGCTTTGGTTGCAGACACCATACTGTCCTCCAGACCCAGAGCTGCTGGAGGAAGCCATTAAGGTGTTTCGCTGCTTCCTCACCTGGCCTGAGCCTTACTGCAGTGTGTGTAGAAGCCTTCTCTCAACTCTACAGCTGGAGATCAAAGCCCCAGGTAAATATAGATGGGTTCATTTTGGGCCACTCAGCATGTGTGTGTTTCTATTTCTCTACTAGTCTGCAGTGAGTGTCTGAAACACGTACTTACTGCTGTCCTTCAACCCTGGTCATCGCCCTCCCCCTAGTGACATTTCAAAGAAATGCATTAAGGATGACAATAAATCAAGAGGATGCTGCTTGCCATAAACAACAGTATTAAGAGCAGCAATGCAGGAAGATGATAAGGCTTCAGCCAGGTTGAACTGGGCACTTCTTCATAAATCGTTTGAAAGCGGATGAAGCTAGTGCATTTACAGTGCAAAAAAGCAGAAGCCAAATGTGAACACCTACACTGAAATTCACAAGGAAGTGCTAGAAACACAGCAACAGACTGAATGAAAACATTTGAATGAACTGAATGTTAATATCCCTCTGATATAAACAGCACGCACACGCACACTGATAGAACAGAACAGATAGATTAGAAAAAGAATAAAATTATTATTATTATTTTTCCTCACAGGGATTTCCTTTCAGAGACTGGTAAGAGAAGAACAGTTCCTTAACACCCCCAGCCAGTGCTCCAAGACCATGTAAGTTCACTCAATAAAACAGTCTCTACAGACTGTAATAGAACTATACAATACACTGTATGTACTCTATGTTTACACAATTTAGGATTTATAGTAGAATAAAAAGTGCTGGTGATATACTGACATTTATATGTTTATGTATGTATGTATGTATAATGAGTGCACACATACAACTTGTTTGTACAGCCTTGTCTTTGTTAGCGGTGCGTTCATGACAATTTATTTTCAGTCCAGTTCAGACTGTGCTTTATCTTTGCACCTTCTGCTTTCTTGTTAAAAATGGCTGTTTATTTTCATACATGCCAGTGGTTCACAGTAACTTTATCTGATCTCACACCATACTTTTAAAATAAAGAAACAGCACTCAGTGTCCATAAGTTAACTAAATAAACTAGCACTTAGGTGGTTAGCACTTACTGGTTTCCTGACCTGGAAAGTCCCTTTTCATCCCCTTCCCCACCCACCAACCCACCCACTGGACCCCACCACCACACAGCACCACCATAGCATCCTGTTTGCATCTTCTGCCATGTGAGTTTGCGTACATGTTTGCACATTAACAGTGACACCATCTGTGTGCTGCTTATAGGACCGTGCTACTGATGAATCCTTGTGAGGTGCCCACTGAGTTTCTCTTAGTGGCTGAGCAGCTCAGTCGCATTCAGCACTCGCAGAAAGAGACCTACATCACCCTGATCAAACACGCCTTCCAGTCCACACTAGGAACCAAGTACCCTCTACATAGCATCCATAGAGCCCTTCAGGTATGTGCTCAGGGCTCTGTACTATGGACGACAATCCATCAATAGTTCGCAAACAAAATTAAATAATATTTTGAGTATACATTTTGTGATTAAAATGTCCTTTGTGGTATGGGGTTATAGGGGTTACATTACTGAATCAATTGTTATTTATATAAAGATGAGTGGCCTATTCGTTAAAACATTATCCTTTAAACCCTGTTTATGTGCATTTAAATACCAGTTGTTGAAATTATTTCAAGAAAATAGCAATTGCATTATACTAACATGTAAGCAAACCAAGGAAATGTGTAGCACTAAATCTACTGTGCGTAACATACATACTTTTGAAGAAGCCAATACAAACCATTAGAGAGTGTGTGACTTTTTAAAGAATTAGACAGGATAACTATTCATGAATGTGTCCCTTTACTATACCATATCACAAATGTTCTTTTCAGGCAAAAAGTGTGAATGAATTGGGGGAGATCTTTTCAGCGGTAAGTGATGTTTTAGAGATGGCCGCTGCCATGAGTGACCCTCTGAAGGGCCGCAGTCATGTAATCCAGGGACTTGAGCAACTCAGGGAGAGCATGAGTATCCCAGCATCCAATGGAAGGAAGTCTGATGGTAAGAGGGCAGGTTTCATGAACTGGGGGATATATACACAGTGTATCACATCATAATCTTTTAGTTTCCAGTGGATATTGCTCTGATAGTTGTTTTTTTCTCTTTTTTTCTGATGTCCCTTTCAGGAATGCTACAAACTCTTCCCTTGCCTACAGCCAAATGTTACATGTTTCACTGGGAAAAAGATAACTTTGGTAAAGTATTCTGCATGATACTTTATTGATTCATACACAGGAATTATCTTTCTGTTTTAAGCTGATGGAGATTTCAGTTTTTCCTTCTTTCAGCACCAGGAAATCCATTCCTAATGATTTATTTATTTTTTGATTGCTGAATGTGATTGATATTTGTCTATTTTGATCCTTGCAGATGTTCTGAACACTCTTTTGGAACACGAGCCTGATGACCAGGTCACTAATGGGCAGCCTGAGGAGGAAGAGGAGGTAGACATTGATGATGATGAGCAGGAGATTGATGGAGAAGAAGAGGAGGAGGAAGATGACAAAGAAGAGGAGGAACATGGATTGCCTTCAATGTCTATCATACCTAATGGCTTCAGCGACAACCATCGTGCCTCCACCTTCTCGACCATCTCCTCCCTGTCCACCGCCTCCAAAGACTCCATGTTCTCCACCTTGTCTGTCACTTCAGAGTCCTATGCTCCGTCCCTCTTCTCTGTCACTTCTGGTGGTGATAGTGACTACTTTGAAGATTCGGATGACTACATCTGTTCCTCTCCTGTTGCTGAAAAATGTTCACCAAAGTCTATAAACAAAGCTTCGGCTCGGCTCAGCCAGCATTTGTACCGCCTCTTCATTAAACCCAAGAGTCCTCGGTCGCTATACCGGGCCAAAAGCTTAGGAAACACAGAATCAAAAGACCTTTTCGTGGTGCGAGAGAAGCGCTCCAACTCTCTACCACAGCAAGTCAAGTTACGCTATACTGAGCCCTTCCTCCAGCCACAAAGTCAAACTCTCAGACACGTCTGCTTCCGAAGGAGGCCCATTCTCAGCAGTGATGAGGACAGTACGAACACTACGCTGAGAGTGGTGGTGTTTGGTGCTGATCAGGTAGCAGGGAAGGTGGCCCGAGCCTACAATAGCCTGAGGAGGAAGGAGAGTGCATGTCCACGTCTCAGCAGGGCCTTCAAGCTTCAGTTCTTCTTTGTGCCTGTGAAGAGGGACTCAACAGCAGGGCCCGGGAGTCTGAAGTCTCCTAATCCTGTGGTTCAATCTGGAACTCCAAAAGGAGCGGCCCTGTCTAATGTGAGTAGAAGAGTACTCCAACCAAATTTCATACATTGAAGACAAGGTTTTCTTTATAACATCATATGTACTAAGCTGTCAAAGAGATGAGTTGTACGGTACAGAGTAAAGAAAGACAGATATGAGAATTCCACTGTTGTTATTGTTGCTTTTGCTGAAGCAGGATCTTCACCTCATGGGCACAGGGGACAGCACTAACGACATTGCCCATCTCCTTGGTATGTTGGACCCTTGGTATGAAAGAAACACTCTTAGCCTGCTTAACTTGCCTGCCAACGTCGTCTGTCAGGTACAATTGGAATTTAACTTTTACACTGCCTAACTAAAACTAACCCTCACGTTTATCCAACTAAGAACATGTCTGATCTTTTGTGTAGTCTATTAATCAACCCAAATGTATACCAGAGAATTGTTATCATGCATATAGATAAAGCCTGGAGCATAAACACCTTTCAAAAATGTCAAATGTTTTTGTTTAGCCTATACTTACATAAATGATCCTGCTGTATAATTGTATTAAGTATTACATTGTTTTGTATCGCTCTGCAGCAAACCTCAAAGACGGAGTCAGAGTCATATGATAGTTCATATGAGCACCGTCTGCCCATCCTGGCCGACTTGGTCCTTTACTACTGTCGCTATGCTGCACGGCCAGCTCTGATCCAACTCTATCAGGCTGAGGTCAGACACACTTTGACACACAAAAAAAAACCACACACAGCAACAATACATTATATGCATCCCTGTCAGGGACCTTTTTTTTTAAAACGCATACTGTAAGCCCTGTTGTCCAGACCTTGGCATCCTTGTGTACAGAAATAGCACCCTGATGCCCTCTGGGTCTTAGAATTAACAAATGTAACACTGTTTCAAACTCAGTGATTGATTATGGATCTTTGGTTTTGCAGTTGACGTTAGCTTGTGGAGAGAGGAGGACTGAGGTGTTCGTCCACTCCCTGGAGTTAGGTCACACCGCAGGAACACGAGCCATAAAGGCCATGGGTGAGTGTGACACACAACACACACACATATATCTTAGCAACCGTGCTGCCTTAAGTAAAAGCCTCCACATTTTCCATGCAATGAATTGCATCATCAGTTTTTATGAAACTAGACTACATTTACGATAGCGGAACATTTGTTATTTCTATACCAGGATTCAGTCTACTTCCACTTTTTTTTATTTCACTTGTCGCCACCACTTGCACTTCTGATTTTTTATTTCCCTTTGAGAATTCAGGGAACGCTCTTTATGCCTCATGTCTGGTAGTTACTGTGAAATTACTTTATTCCATAATTCACAATATTCTTCACACAAAATGATCTCGTTTTTGTCATTGCAAACCTAATATCTTCTACATTAAATGTAGAATCCAGTGTTTATGTTGCTTCACTAAATCTGAATGTTTGTAGTCATATTTAACAGCATTGTAGAATTCATTTTGCACTATTTTAAATGGTATAACGGAAACACTGGTCTAATGGATCACTGATGTGTGTGTGTCTTTTTCTCTCTTCATATAGGTGCTGCCAGTAAGCGTTTTGGTATTGATGGTGACCGAGAAGCAGTGCCTCTAATGTTGGAGGTAGTGTACAACAAGGTAAGATGGTGATTGTTTTATCTGAATTCATGTATTAAAGCTGCATTTTACAAGAAAAGTAGAAAAACATCCCATTACTCTTTTGTAGACAGTGCAGGTTCTCCTTATTTAGCCTTCTTTAACTGGTTTCAGTTATGGTCACTTCTCCAACCACAGGAAATGACACATCAAAATTTAGTGACAAAATACAAAGTATGCTAAACAGCCATGAGCACGCACACTGTCCTGACCAAGCCTCTGTGGGGACCTGTGGTATGAAGCATTAGAAAGTGGTAAACGTGATGTTATCCATTATCTGTTCCTTATATTTCATTAGATACATCTCTTCAGTTCAAAATTTTGTTCAAAATTCCTGTTCTAGTCAGGCAGTAGTTATTATCTTTAAGGTGTTTTTCAAGAGTGTTTTTTCCAAAACAGCAATCATCTTTTCCTCCTGTATAGGTCCTGTGCATGTGTGTGTGTATTTTCAGGCCTGTGTGTAATGTGTGTAATAACTGTACGAAGCACAGTGAAAAATGTGAATTTCCCCATTGCGGGATTAATAACAGCATGTTTTCTTCTTCTTCTTCTTCTTCTTCTTCTTCTTCTTCTTCTTCTTCTTCTTCTTCTTCTTCTTCTTCTTCTTCTTTCTCCTCCCATTCAGGTGGTGATTAGTGGGAGAAGCCAGTGGAAAAGAGAAACCAAAGTCTGTACGTCAGTAAACTTAACCAAAGCATGCAAGAATCCTGAGGAACTAGGTACACTACTAACATGTTAGCTACATGTAGATTCAACATAACATAATAATTAGGCTACTGTTTAGGTTGAAAGGGAACCTTTATATTTCAACAAAGATTGTTTTCATTAATCTCATAGGCACTGTATCTTCTGTTGCTCCTGCTAATGTTAACTGTAAATTCCTTGATATTTTCCTTTTGATAGCTTTGTTAAGTAATAATGAAGCAATTACTGCCAGATGTTTAAGTGTACTCATAATGTAACTTAAACAATCTCTGTCAGACTCAAAGATGGAGTGCCTGCAGCTCACAATGACTGAGGTCTTGAAGAGACAGAACTGTAAAAGCAAGAAGGGCTACAACCAGGTGAGCTATGATAGATCAACCTGTCGTTGGTTTGTGGTTAGAAAAGCGCTGCAGCAGCACACTTTCACAAACAACTCTGCACCACATTCTCTATTTAAAGATAGAGATCTCAATGCATTCTTGATAGCATCTCAAACTCATCGTACGTTTGCTGACAACAAAGTTTTTCAATCTGACAGCTTGATGGAACAAAAAGCCAACAACACAGGCAAGACTCGCGTCTGTTCTGCTTTTGTGTGTGTTTTGTCAGTAATATTATTTGCTCAACATTATAGCTTAATCTCTTAACCTCGTTTACATGTGGAGCTTTGATTTGCAATAGTCGTAACACAGCTCAGCAGAATGTAGACCTATTTAATTGATTGATTTTTAACTCAAGGTTCTCTTTACAACTCATTGACAATAACAAATGCTTCAAAAACAAAAGTAACACAACTCAGACAAGCTGCAATGGCAATAAATAGCAATAATATGCGTGCAAATATATCGACACAGTTTAAAAAGATCTAGCATTTTGTTGTATTCCTCTCCAAAATGTTTTTCATTTGGTACAATGCATTTAGTTCTTAGCTCTGTTCTTTCCTTTTGTAGCAGCTGAGCGTGACAGAGGTGAAGGTGGACAAGGTGCAGGTCAGCGGTGCTGGTAACACAACCTTTGCTGTATGTCTGGACCAGGATGAGAAAAAAATATTGCAGAGTGTCACCAGGTGTGGACACACACACACACACACACACACACACACACACACTCTCTCTCTCTCTCTCTCTCTCTCTCTCTCTCTCTCTCTCTCTCTCTCTCAGGGAAAATATGGATAGAAACAATTACACACATATTTACAAGTGTTGTTATTTATCTAACCCACGTGTCTCCCTCTCTCCCATATAGATGTGACATATCAGTGTGCTATAAACCTGACAGCTCCACTGACTGGAGGCTAAGAAAATCCCCAACCTCAGCCCAAATCCAGCCTCTTAACCCCACCTTCTGCTCCCTCCTCTGCCTGCCCATTGTCACTTTCAGTGGGGCTCTTCCCTGAGACTGCTGACCAGTGGTTTGGATGGTTTGAAAAGAACATATTCTGTGCACTTATTTATGCTCTGAATAACAGACACTAATTGCAGAAGGAAAGTGCACATGGCATACAATTTTGATGGTGGCCTCAATCGGCAGTGGGATGCATCTGTTGGAAACAGGAGGACTTGCAGAGAAGGGGTAATCAGGAAACAGCAGACCATCTGTGATCGTACAAATACATACCAAAGAACCTGAGAAACAAAGGACTAAAGATATAATAGTTCTAACGATGCAGAGTCCAGCTTTCTCTGTAACAAAAAAAATCATTCACTGTTGTTAAGGAAACTGTTCAAGTTTCATTCAACAGGTTTCAGTTCCTTTTTCAGGCTGACAGAGAAGTAACCATACCCACAGTAACATTAGAATGTAATTTGGTCAAATCTACGTACAGGCTCTCAGGTGCAATAGCACCCAAACATGGCAACACCAATATGTTGAAAAACGCCTGGGTCCTACCAAGGAATGTTAATGTAGACATCATCTTGGAGTCAAAGTTTTGAGAACTTTTGTCTTGATCAACCGACTTGGACATGGAGGACCACGGGGATATTTTACACCTGATGACCAGACTGTAATATGTAATGCCTCCATTGGGGATGCTTCTGGGACTATATCTAAGAATGGACACTATGGACTTACATAATATGTAAATATTATTATTGTAAAATATTGCATTGCATGCTATGACTATAATGTTACACCATCATGTTTTATGTCTGTGATATCCTTATGTCTCCTAAGGAGTTACAATCAAGTCACTGTTTTAACTGCAGTAATAAATATGACCAGCAGGGGGATCTGTTGACATTCCAACTGACTTCAGTTGAAGTACAGTACTTTGTAATATCTGTAGTGGAATTTATGATATAATAATATATATAGACCATATTTTAGCTCTTGCAAAGTGCTAACCTTTATTTCATCAAGGGCACAGATGTAAAATATAAATTTGATATGTGGTGCTAAAAAAACCTTTATAAAAAGTAACATTCATTGTACTTTGCATACTGTAAACTATGACATTTATATATATATATATATATATATATATATATATATATATATATAATTGTTTTGTTGCTGTATAGGGACAATACCCTGACCATCTGACCGACTGAAATAGTACTGCACATACATATCTTATATGGAATTGAAGCACTTGAACATTAGATTAATAAATTAGGTACTTTTATGTTCAGATATATGCCTACATGCCTTTTCTAATGGAAATATTGCAAATACCTATTTAAAATTGTAAGTGTAACATCAATGCAATGGAAACATCTAAAATTAAATCTTCATTAAAATGTATGTCTTCAACAGTAGATTCATTTTCATCTTGATATTTGCCTTCATTTGAAGCCTCTATATATTACCAACTTGCTATTGTGTATCTATGCAGTACATTTAGACATACATACATACAGCTTACATTTCAGGTAAAGATTTTATATACAATATACTTGATCAACTTATAAAATATGATGCATTGCTACTTTAAAACCAGATCTATCTATCTATCTATCTATCTATCTATCTATCTATCTATCTATCTATCTATCTATCTATCTATCTATCTATCGATCTATCTGGATACGTCCTATGATTGGTTATCAATTCAAGTGGCACGCCATTGGTCGGTTGCGGCGATGGGCGTGCATGGTCTGAAGACAAGCTTCACTGTCAGAGTAGTTAGTTGACACTGACTGACTGGAGCTAAATAAAAAAAGTGTCATATCGAGAGAGAGATGATACAGTGGGCAAATGGAGCTGTTTGCACAACTTAACTGCAGGTAAGTTTTCCCAAAGACTGAACTTTTTGATGTTTTACCAATGGCAAACGTCTCTATAGTTTACAGTTTACTGTACGTACTCGCGAAAAAGTTACAATAATATCGACGACTGTAAATTGTTGCTACCGTTTATATTGCAGATGGTGAAGATTGTTAGCCTACGTGTGTATGTAAGATTAACACAAAGCTGTCAGTATATATTTAGTCCAAAGTCGTCTTATACCCGCAGTTTTTTTCAGTAATGAGTTGACCTTTTAATGTTTGAGTTTGCTGTTCTTCATGAACGTATTGTTTTATTGCTGTTTACGTTTCGCACTGATGAACCGTATGAGTTAATCTAATCCTGCCAGTGGAAGGTTTTACAGTATGCCACTTATTGTAACATGCAGATGAGATGTGGCAGTGTGTTTACTGTGCAGCATCTGATTGTTAACAGATGTACTGTATGTGCTGCTGTACCAGTGCTGTGTGTCAACCGCTCCTTTGAAGATCCTTGTCTTTTTTTATACCCCTTTTTTTGACATTGCTCTTTTACATTTAAATCCTGGCTATAAATACTCCCACACGTCATGGCCTATGACACGGGAAGACACAAGATTATTTTTCCCTCCTGAGATAATAACAAGGGTTTGATTGAAGCCTTGGCGCTCTGTTGTGTCTGTTTGGGAGTCTAAGAGCACAGCTGTATTTCCTCCAGCTTTGTTGTTTTAGATCCGAGCTTCCTGGTACCATTTATGAATTAAGGAGATGCTGGGTGGCTCCAGTCTCTCTGTGTGTGTGTGTGTGTGTGTGTGTGTGTGTGTGTGTGTGTGTGTGTGTGTGTGTGTGTGTGTGTGTGTGTGTGTGTGTGTGTGTGTGTGTGTGTGTGTGTGTGTGTGTGTGTGTGTGTGTGTGTTTGTGTGCGTGTGCGTGTGTTTCATTTTATGGGCAATAACCCATAGTATAGGAACATTGCTATTTTTGGCAATAGAACACATAGAGGTTATGTAAATATCTGATGTTTAACATAAAGCTGTTGAAGCCATCTACTTCAACACAACACCCAGTTAAAACATATCACAGCTCTCTAATCTAGATCAAAATCCGTCTGCTGATGTCAACTATTGGGTGAGGCTTTCCAGTTAGACATGACAAAACAGTGACATAGTGGTTTAAAATATTTAGACTATTAAGTGAATGCTGGTAATCCAGTCTTGGCTTTGGTTCTAGAGGAAATAACTTGGGACATGGGGACATTACATAACACCATAAAGCAATAAGTAACAACCCATTATCAAAATTATACTACATAATTATACTACACGTTGAGCAAAATTAGTAACAGGCAACATGGTGTTATCTGATCTCTGTTGTAATAGTAACTTTATCATTAGACAGTGTGATCACTGTGCCGACATATGTTATTATGACTACAGTGTTGAAGGAGAGTTATACGTTATACATCACGTAGCTGAAAGGCTAGAAGAAGCATCAATAAAGAAAAGGTAACTCCTGCACCCTTACTCCAAGCCAATCCTACGTTTAATGACAACGTTTCAATCCGAGATGGATCTTCATCAGGTCAAAATGTTTGAAAAATGGAAACCACACCCACATTTATACATCATGCCGACCAATAGGCTGGCATGCTATTTGATGGCAGGTGTTGTTGAAAGGGTGATAAAACATCCAGAAACAATTGACAGTTAACAAATCAATGAAGTCCATAGAACAAGTATGTAAAAACAGTAGGAAAGGAAACAGTAATACATCAGCTTTACTTCAAAGTATCAAAAAATATCTAATTAATGTTTGTCTATTATCACCACAGTGTAACATCACAAACATCTACAGTATAGTGAGATTATGCTGCAAAACAACACGTTTTGGATAGCTATTCAGGTGAGGTGATGACGACTGGAACAGGTGGATCATAAAATACAGGATTGCAATTAAAACTTTGTAATTGTAAAAAGAATTTGCTAACTACTAATACTGGTTGTTCCAGTAAGCTGTCATTACTGTAATCATAGGCTTAACACAACACTCTTTGAAATAATGATAATGAACAAACTATAAACATAAAGCTTCACACAACACAATATTAAGCCTTTCATCCTTTTAGTTTACCTTCTTATAGTAACAATAGGGAACATCATTTACCAGTAAAACATTTATTTTTTTAACTGCAACCGCTTTTACCCAGTTAGTTCAGTGGAGAGCAGTAATTTTCTAAATATGTATCTTTCTGTGACATGACATTAAAAGGGGACTACCAAGAAGTGCAAATGTAAACAAACTACAGTACTATATGTAGGTTAGAGAGAAGTTACAATTTTCTCAGTTCCATCAGTTACCTTTAGATTGGCCTATAGCAGCCATTACTTATCTTAAGGCACTTCTGCAACATAGCCACTTTGTAGAAAGTATCATGACAATTATTGTGTAAGATTCAAGTCCTACCAGTTTTTAATAGTTCACCTGTAAGTGTCAGGTCAATAAGTGTCCCCTAATATGTGATTAAATGCATGCACACAGAACACCCTGACAACTTGTATCACCCTTCCAAGGTTTGTCAAAAACTGACCCAAATTAAGTCTAACCCTAGTTTATCACACTTGAGTTAACCTTTTGAACTTGCCATTGTTTACTATATAGTATATTAAGTCAACCTGTGTCACTTTTAAACATTGTCTGTTAAAATTAGATCCATGGACTGATGGATGGACAGGGTGCAACTCATTGTGCCACTCCACCCTCATGAGGGTCAACATCATGAGACATGAGACCATTCTATACAAAGACCTCTCAGTCCTCTATAAAATAGTTGCCCAAAGCCGTCTTACCACTAAAATAATCAAAGTTTGTTAATCAGTAGATCAAGAAGGGATGCTGGTAAAGTCAGCCCACATGAGGCCATCTGACACACAGTACATCACAAGGAAGTGTGTTTGGCCTTTGGTTGGAATGCTGAATGTTGGAAAAGCAGTTTGGCAAAAATGAGCCGCTGCTTAAATTAGCTGGTAGTTGCTATTTAAAAAACGGTTTCCCTTACCAACCTGGCCATAAACTCAGCTAAGAATTTGCAATCAATTTGTTTTTAATTGGGATTTCTGCTCAAACTGATCTTAATTGTGAACACAAATAACTGACAGTAAGGACTTGTTGAGTAGTAGAGTTTAACAGGGACAGTAGTTTAGGGCAGTTAGATCATACTGTACGCACGCTGTACTGAAACAAATCTTGTGTGCCTAAGCTGAAGCTTTGACCATTTCAGCTCAGTCAGATGTCCTGATTAATTCAAGATATCACTCTTAGTCACTTGATGCCCTATAAACAAAAATCTGCATTCTAATAATTAGTTGATCATATTTTAAGCAAAACTGGCAAACATTCCCAAATTCTAGCTTCTTAATTGTGAGGATTTGCTGCCTTTGTTTATCTTTTTTGATAGTAAATGTAATATACAGCATTTAGGTGACTGTGGTCACTGTTAAAGGAACAAACATACAATTTTAAGATGTCACCTTTGGCTTTAGGAAAATGTGAATAGCATTTTTCACTATTTTTGGACATTTTATAGACTAAATGATTAGTTGATTGATTGAAAAAATATTCTGCAGATAAATCAGTAATTAAAACAATCATTAGTTGCAGCCTGGGGGCTTTGTTTTAAAGCCTCAGGACTTTGGGCAGATGTTGCCCTGGAGTGCTGGGCCCTCATCTACCCACGCAACTATTCTCGGAAAAGACATTTTAAATGACAACATTGCCCAAAGTTATTACAAAACACCCTTAATTCCACATACTGCAGCTCCCAAAATGCAGACAGCCACAGACTCGCTTCAATTTGAGAAACCGCCCTTTTGTTTGTCTTGTGAGAAAAATGAAAACAAATGGCAACACTTCTTGATACAGTCATGTGCTTGTGGATGCCTTGGAAAGCAGACTCCATCGTGGCTAACACTATTTTATGCCAAGTGTGTGTGTGTGTGTGTGTGTGTGTGTGTGTGTGTGTGTGTGTGTGTGTGTGTGTGTGTGTGTGTGTGTGTGTGTGTGTTCTATTTGTGTTGCTGATCATGTCTATGTGACGCACCTAGTACATCCTGTGCTTGTAGTTGGATCACTTTACACCCTGTGCACTTATGTAAAAGTTTACGGCTATGTTACTGCTTTACCTCATTATGCCCACAGTGGCCAAATAAGGTCTGGTACGTGGGTAGACTGACGATTGACCGGAATCCACAAATTTGTATTTTTTTACTTTTTCCTCGGCATGTCTGGAAACAATGTTTGCTTTTCCACTCACGTCAGTTGCAGAATATCCACAATATTTGGTTAGAGAATGTCTCAAATGTTGGAGATGTACTGTACCCTGTGCTTTGCTGTGTGCGTACTGAAGCAAAGAGTTACAGTTTGTTTTAGACTTAACATGTGGCTTAAATATCAGGAAAATCTGAGATGCATTGCATGTAATTGAACAGGTACACAAACAGCATGGGTGCTTCGAAAGCAGAGACTTGGACAGTATGTCATATGTTTAAGAACAATTTTCCAAACAACAAATCAACTGTACCATAGCAATTTGCTGAAAAGCACTAAAAATAATCTGTAGATTTAAGGCTAAACAAGCAAACACGATATCTGAAAGTTTTCTCCATAAACTGGCAAGGAGTTATTCAAAGTCACTACAGTGGTAGACGACTAAATAGCTGGTGTAGCTTCTGTTACACAAAAATGGCTTGTTTTTCAGTAAGAGTTGAATGAAAACATGAATCATTCATACTCAGTGTTCCCCTACAGCTCTCTCTGGTTATTCACAGGCCTTCTGTTTTAGGCCGCAGCTGTATCTTTGGTAAAAATGCCGTCTTTGTTTGGAGCTTTTTTTAATCTGCGATAAGAACGGATTGAGAAGTATTTCATGCATAAAGAATGAATCTAATCACTATTCCAAAACACCTTTGGAAATCTCTATGTTAGGTGGTCATATGCACAGGATATACTGTAAGTGAAAGAATTCAAAGCGGAACAAATATTTTAAATTAACTATGAACATTTTTAAGGTGACAGAAAAGCCACTGGTATTTTGGTCCTTCTTAGATTCAGTAGTGTGGAAGTTGCATGTGCACTAAATTGCATGCAACTTTATGTGCTCATGTGTGACACACAGTAGTATATACTGTATATTATGTGTGTTTGCATTTGCATTTGTGTTTCAACATAGTATTTGTTTAAAACTCCTTAACTGACGCATGTTGCCTAATCCAACCTAAATGCCACATCCTCAACTGACCCCTATTGGACCTATTGACCCAATTCTCAAAATCATAGACCCCACAGAAGGCATAATACCACACATACACGCACACGCACACACACACACACACACACACACACACACACACACACACACACACACACATTCACCGATCCAAGAGGACTTCCTCATATTGTCCAGCATGTTGATGCAGGAAATCGCTTTGATTGATATCGCCCGTTGCTCACACAGAATTAAACGTTTTCGTCTGTTTTAGGGGTTTCTTTGCAACTTGAATATGAGTGTGTGTTTCTGCACGTGTGTTCCTCACAGCACTGAGCTGTCTTAGCGTGGTTTTAATTAAGGACTGACTTTCTGTTAGTTATACAGCATAGCTGAAATATAAACTATTGGCTCTTCCTGAGATGCTCCTTGGAGAGAAGAGGGCAGCAGCCATTCAGATACTTTTTCTCGACATTTGCACACTAATGAAACTTAGGAATTTTATGAAGTTGTTTTTACCATAAGCCCTTAATCACGTTGCACACACAGTTCCCTTCACAAAGACATACTGCTTCATTCACTCTGTACTTTTATTTCAGGTATTAGGCTACTTGCTAGCTATAGGGGACACACTCTGCTGGTTCTTTCTGTGCTCTTTTACTTTGTCCAGGTCTCCATGTGAGAGGCGATGAGGCCCGTCTATGTCAATGCACACCATGCTATCCTACATGAAGGTTGGGGATTTCCAATCGACCAAACACACACACACACATGCAATCCCACCCCTACTGCAGCACCACCTCTCTCTTGCTATATGAACACACTTCCACATGTCGCTGTCACGTCCTTCCTGTTTTATGAGATTTCTGCAGCGTTTGGCTGCATTGTTTGAAACTTCAGCTGACTACTGCCATACGCCTGCCCACATGGAGAAGATATAGATAGATGTGTATCATAGCCAAAACTCAGATCAGAAACTGATTCACATTAACTGTAAATAGTCAGTCATAAGAGAAGTTTGTTTCCCTGGCATGTGGCCTTGGCATCTGTAATAGCATTTTAGCTTGTGGTATATTAATTAGCACTTTCTGAGCCATTTGGAATTTTGTACTGGCACTAATGGCAAAAGAAACAATGTGTACAAATTAAGGAAGGGATGTTAGGAGCATTGAAGTCTGTATCTGACCATTCATGTTGGTTTGTTAAAATAATGGAAGAGGATGTTGCCGTAAGGTGCACAGTGGTAGGTCCAAAAAATTTAGAAAGGTCATAGGATTGACTCTGATTGGTGACGTTATATGCATATATATGCTCATTGTATATGATCTGTCTTTGCTTCTGTGTGCATCTGAAACCTTAATGTAGCTTTAATAGTTGAAACTCAACTTTCCTCTCTACTCCCTGGTGTCGTTAGTTAGAGCAATTGTGTATATTAGATTGTATAAAATTCTTTAAATACACAGAAAAGCATGTGGCCCTTGAACAGAAGTCAAACAAAATGTGTCCAAAAAAAGTTTTATATTTGAATATTCCATTTACAGTGATATTAGCTTGAAATACAGTCAAAAAGCTATGATGGTGCTTTTGTGTTTTAAGAGGCTCATTTTTTTTTCTAGTTAAAGCTAGTTATTTGGAAAGGTTGTGAATGATATGGTGCATCTATTTTAAAGCTTTTTAAAACTGGTTCCCTTTTTTTCAACGTCTCTCTATCTCTCTCTCTCTGTCTGTCTCTATCTAAATATAGAGTGCCGTCTGCCCACTCATTCTGACAGAGAGGAAATGCTGTGTATATGTTAGGTCCAACACTGCAATAATAGTTTCCGTTACAGAGGTAAAACAGAGTGTATGTGTGCACATCTCTGTGGACGAGAGTCTATGCGTGTACATGGACGCGTTTTGCATGCATAGTGAGTTCTGTATGTCAATACAACCCAGTATGTCTTTGTGTCTTTTGTGTGTAGGCATGAAAGAAGGAGACAGAAACAATCTTTTGAGACATCATGTGCATCATAGACCCCAGATAGAAGGCAGAATATGTAAACAGGGAAATGGGGGGGGGGGGAGAGACAGAGTGACAGAGACAAGAGAGTGAATACACTATGGCAAACGGAAACTTGTGGTCAAACAGGCAGATCAGGCAGCGTTCAGCTGCTGAGGCAGTTCTGTTAACTCTCTGTTTTTGAAAGCACTGCTTTTCTTAGAGGGATCAAGGTTAATCCATCACACAAAATCCTTTCATTGTGCACATGCGGCCTGTTGAATGACCTCCAGCACAGTGTGTGTGTGTGTGTGTGTGTGTGTGTGTGTGTGTGTGTGTGTGTGTGTTTGTGTGCACGTTTGGCATGCGTGTGTGTGGAATGAATGTTGAATGTTGACATGAAAGAGAGCAAAATGTTGAGTCAGAAGTCCAGAAATAGAAAAAATAGAAAAAAATCCAAATACATTCAGCAGTGAACTAAACTGGACTTATACAGGTTATAACTCTTTGACACACTCCAACACCTGCTCAACACTCTCTCCCCTTTTTCTTTTCCCCACCTCCCACTTCAACTCTGCTGACACACACACACACACACACACACACACACACACACACACACACACACACGTGCACACACACACACACACACACACACACACACACACACACACACACACACACACACACACACACACACACTGCTTATCCCCTGTCACTACCTCTACCCTCTCACAAGAGGAAATATACTCAGCAATGAGTCACTGTACTCACTTGCCTGTGACTTGCCTCTCTCTCGCACTTAGCTTACAATGTAGTTTCAGTACACAGAGTGTTGTGTGTAGATGTAAAAGACCTGCAGGACTGTTTGGTCCATGCCTGTACAGGGCAAGGTAAGTTTATGTAATATCATCTATACTTTACTTTACAACTGTTATGCCTTGACTGGTTAGCAGTAGGAAATGGAGGATGGTTTTGGTAGTTTTGCTGCCTCGTGTGATGCTACAGATATACATGTTTAACATTTTGATTGAATTGATTGATGGCTGAAAAGTTAATTAACAACTTTTAATAAAGCAAACACATTTGGTTTCTGCCTGTTTTGGACATGTTTTGTTTCTGTGACTGAGGGATGGTATGATACATTTTTGGTGTTTCTTTTACACTAAGATTATAATCAACCTCATGAGCTCTTTATTTGTGCCAAAGTGGTTGTATATGGATGATCTATGGTCAGTATGTTGAGAGCAGAGTAGTTGAAGGAGTTCCTCTAAGAAATTGTCCAGAAAGGACCAACGCATGAACGTCTTATCCACCACTCTGCATTTAAAAGAGGCAGTCCGTTTATGTATAAATGCTGCAGGAAATGCAGTTTCCTGTTGCATTGGCGCTTAGTGTTTGTTGTGGTTTCAATGTTGTTTTTTTTTATGTTGAATATATTAATTTCATAATAAAGGATCTAAAACTAAACAAGTGGGTGATGCTTTTCAGATTTAGCCAAAATGTCACTATATATGTAGTGTTGCGGAGGTTTGAGAGGTGACTCATAAACCTGTGTGGGACCTGAGATAAGGAAAGTGGCTTGAAGTTATTTAAAGGAATACTCTTTACCACCGTTGGGAAGGGTTAGTATGGGACCACTGCACCTTCTGACACCTGTTAACCATCGGTGTGTGTGTGTGTGTGTGTGTGTGTGTGTGTGTGTGTGTGTGTGTGTGTGTGGGTAAACTTTAAATACTAAACTTTAGATTTAACCCTTCAGCAATAACACTGGCATACAGTAAATGTTAACTGGGGCTAATATATTTAACACAAAAATACAATAAGAGAAATGTATTGAGACAGCCCGTCTGTGACCAGAGAGAGTTTTAAATAGCTTCTTTCAATGTATCAGTGTAATTTTACACTCTGCTGTCAGCAAGCAGAAAACAGTCATCGCTTACCCACATTTACTGTCAGCCATCATGTAGGCTGTCCACCCACTTAGTGTTTGACCTCAGACATGACAGAACATGACTGACACTTCCTGTCCATGTCCTCTTTCTGATTACAGTTGAAAGACCCACAATGCATGCGAGACATGACCAACAAGGCCCACTGGGATAACTCAACCAGAATGCACAGCATGGAGCCAACAGGTACACAACACACACTGTACGCAATGATGCAGATATGTGCAGAAAAATGAAGGGCTGGTCTGTGTTTCTTTTAAAAGATACTGATTTAAGCAAAAAACCTTTTCATATTCAGACTTAAACACACAACCTCTCGACTTTATTATCAGCCACCTGTTCCCCCACAGTTCCAGAGCCAGAACTATACCGCAGCATCCAGGCTGTGCTGCCCAGGGAAACAGACAACCAGCAATCACCTGACTGTTTCAACAAAGGTACAGTAGATCTACTACAACACAGTGAAATAAAGTAAAACTATTAAGATGTGAAGATTTTTTGTTAGCACTGAAGTGGTTTTTATCTATCTCTGAGGTTGGCTCAACATATTCATATATTGCTCAACCGTAATATATGAAACCTTACAAACAGCATCATCTGATTATATCACTGGGTCTTAATTTGATCCTTATGGTAAAGAGTTTTCAAAAAGTGGCAACAGCAAAAAGACCAATTTCATCATCTAAATAAATTCACAATGGTTCAATATATCTTGACATGAGGATTAGACGTCACTAAACTGACTCGATTCTTTGCTGAAAACTTTATGTGTTCCAGCATTTTTCTGTATCCAAAGCAATTCCACCCCAGTAAACCACCCTGAATACATATTTACTGAAGCCAGCCTGCGAGTCTTAATCACACTGTGGAATATTTCACCGTGTCAGCAGTATGAGGGCTGTTCACTTGTTAGTCATCAGACATATTTTGAATTAGCACTGTAATGGAGAAAAGTGTGACAAATTTAGCAAGTTTGTGTTACTCATGGGCAAATCTTGCAACTGTTAATGGCTTGTGTGTTTATCTGTGTGTGCAGGCATGCTGAGATGGACACTTCATAAGAAGGTCCAAAACAATCCTGCCAACAGCTTATCTCTGGTGTGGTTGCTGATAAAAGAGCTGGAAAAGGTACTTGATTTCAGCAGTGGCACTGTTGAAACTTTGACATGGTCTACACATGTGACCACACAAAAGCACCAAATCTTTGCTTTTAACACTATTATTCTGTTAATCAACCAATTGATTAATCAACTAATTGTTTCAGCTCTAGTAACAATGTACAGTCAGTCTGTCATCAGTCGAGGAGCTGGAGTGGAACCCTAACAGTGTGTGTTTTCTCTGCAGGCTGAGAGATGGGACTCTCGCAAATGCATCATACCTCTGCTCCACACACTAATGTATGCCATTATTCAGGTACAGTTCATACTTTTTGACACTATTTACTGAATAGCATACATTTAGGAATTTCAGCTTAATCAGTTTCAAAAGCCATACTGAGAAGATAATTTCTGTAATGCTACTGTATCCAGTCCTAATCCTTTTTAGGGGTGTAACCATAGACTGTATGAAACAGGGTGTGTGTTGGCCTGTTTCACAGCAGAGGCATAGCCTCACTGCCTTTTAAGAGAATTCTCCAAATCCACAGATAGATGAGTTTTTCCTAGACAGTGTTGCATTGGTATGCCAGAAAAGTACTTGTATGTATTTTTTTAGGTATGCAATGTAGGGAGTTTCTGCAAAAAAGTACCTAACAGGAAGGAGAAATGTGTTTTTATTTCAGTGTGTTTTTAACAAATGTCAATAAGGAAGTGGACAACTAAAAAGATGGCATATAGGCCTTTGATTTTGTTTTTTCTTACTGGTATTACATGTTGTTTGTGTGTGTGTGTGTGTGTGTGTGTGTGTGTGTGTGTGTGTGTGTGTGTGTGTGTGTTATTGTTGATATTCCAGACAGCCTACATTCCAGATGAGCTGTACAAGCGTGTTTACGACTTTTGTAAGAGACTCCTGACCTACCCTCATCCCTACTGCACTGTAGGCCTCAGCTACACAAGACAGATAAAAACTGAACGCTCCATTCCAGGTATTATTCAACTCTCAGCTTGGCATTTCAGTCTAAATGTATAACTAGAGGTGATTGGTTAATTTCCATCAGGGCTTCAGAACAACCTGTTCGAAGAGCTCCAGCTGCTAAATCAGTGTCATCTTGTCATCAAACAGTCAACACTTACAGACTGTAATTGTTTTGACACATTTATATGGTATTCTGTTATATTGCATTCATAGCTACGCTGTTCATTTTATGAAATGACTAGCATTGAAATCACTCAGTCTCCTTCTTGACGTTTCTCTTACAAAAAGGAAAGAGGAGTGTTGTTCTTCATCAATGATGCCATTGATTTATTCATTTATTATTATGCATTTTGTCATGATGCTGTCATTTCCCACAGAGACCAATTCCTCAGTCAGACAGGTCCATCAAAACATGAATTATATATTACTCATACTGTTGAGGTTGGAATTATACCCTTTGTGTCTAAACCCAGTTCCAAGAAAGGGTAAAAAAGGCAGACCATGCATGCTTTGTAATTGTAAATATGTATAATTACCTAGCATAAAAGAGAAAAACTACATTAAACCAAACTAAAAACAATAAAGAAGACATAAGACAACAAATGTAGCCAAACATAAAAACCTAAGAGACAGTGGATGCCAGAGATGCATTGAATAAATGTACTGACAGACAACAGCTTATACTGCAGAGTAGTCAGACCAGATGAGCAGATTTCTCCTTTGCCCTACAGAGTCCTGCCGCAGGAGACTACAGTAAACAGAGGGCCATCATTACACTACATTTATATAGCTAATTTTCTTTATCCAAAGCGACTTACAATAAGTAAATTCAACAATGAAGATACCACCCAAAATTGCATGAATCATGTGAGGACATAAAAACATAAAACTGCTTCAAGTGCTGCCATCACTCCAAGAAAAGCCAGTTTGTGGTTCCTGTGATGTTCATTGAACTGTCCATTCGTCAAGCATGCGTGTATGAGGATTTGCAATCACATTCATTAAATGCCAGTTTGATTCTCCACAGGTCTGATGTACCAGAGGATGGTCACAGCAGAGCAGAGACTAAAAAATGAGCACTATCCCTTTCAGGAGAGGTGAGTCATAAATAACAAGACTAGGTCAAAACCTAGTATATGGCTGGACCGTGTATGCTCAATATGCCTAGTTGTGGCCAAATTGTGACAGAGATAGTCAGCGGTGTTGTTTATTATGTGCAAATAGCTTTTAAATGTTCATCTGTAGTAGTGCTGACCACGTACAGTACGCAAATGTGAACATCTGGATGAACACATCGTAAAAGACTGCCTGAAACCCAATGAATACGGAAAATCCTTTTATTTAGGGATGGGTACTGGAACCCAGTATTAAATGGGCCCCAGGGCAACTGTAGTATTTCTCATCATGCTGCAGGGACAGGATTTCAAAGTCCTAGGGCTAGTCCTTGCGGTCCAGCCAAATATGTATCACATGTTTCAGTGTACAATAAAAGTCTTAGGGAATTGAAGCTTTACAAAGGTTCCTCAAGTCTGTCATGTAAATCCCTGCAGGGTCTTTGTTCTGGCTGACCCACAAGTCTTCTCCGGTTCTTTGGGACAAGTCCTTTTGGGTGATATTGAGACGTCCACTTCAGATGGATCTCTGAGTCCTGTAGATTACATGTGCAGGGTGGTCCAACACTCCATACAGGCTGCTGTAGGAGCAGAGCAGTGCCACGGGCCGAAACTGGCCCAAGCTCTAAAGGTCAGTGGAACCGGACAATACTATTTGGTTGAGCTCACGTATTGCCTTCTCTTTTGAGTTCTCTAGTTGTCTGTTATGGTGATTGCAGTGTATTGCCCTCCACAATGTTTTTGTCTCTGCTATTATGCTTTGTTTATTTCCTTTTTGAGTCTTGTTCTGTTCAGTATACCGCAGGTTTGCTTGGCCTATTTTGCTCTCTGATAAACCTTTCCTCATACTCACAAGGATTTGTAAAGTCAATGTGAATGTTTTCTGCATGCATGCTTGCCATTTTCGCTTATCTAGTTAGAGCTTGGCTCAGAATTCCCCATGTTTATTTGTTTACTTATTAACTTAATCATATTCATTGAATGTGACTTGACGTTACACTTGAATTCTAAGCCTAAACTAATCTCACAAAGTTTGCTCACAATTGTTGCTTCAGTAAATGTCCCCTACCAAGGCTCAGTTCAGTGTGGACAGATGTTTGTGCAAGTAGGATAACTGACACGTGCTCTCCTTCCCAGATACCTCAACATTAACACTTAGTGTATTTCACCTGATTGTACAAACTTTTCAGACTTTACTTTTTTTCTGACGTGGCTGTTGCTCTGTAGAAGCTAATCATACCACTGAATTCACTTATTGGTCTGGCTTCAAGCTGCAAGCAAAGAAAACAGCTGAATATAAAAAAGTAAAGGGTATCAGAATTGATAATGATCTGTGCAACGTACTTGACAGATAGTGCCAAGTGCATGTTGAAATATGGCTGGAAATTGAGTTTCATGAAACATATAGAATGTATATAACAGTGCAGCTCCATAGTAAGAAAGCAATGTTATTCTAATGAAAAGGTTTTTTTTTGTGAGCTGGATTGTAAATTATTAACATTTTGTTGTAGGTTTTAGTCAGAAAACCATGTGCTTGGTTAGTTGACATTCTACAGATGCTTAGAAAACATCATTCCACATTGCTTCTCTTCTCTTTAGTCATCTGGTCTGATATAGTTCATCCAGTCGATTTCACAACATCTCTTTAGAATTTTCGTAATATATTTTGATATTTTTTCCATGTGAATTGCATATGCTGACTATTGCCATTCAGCGGGGGGGTGAATGACCTCCGTGTACAGTGGAATCACGTGCATAACGCCCATCGTTAATTCATGAATAGCATGTTGGAAGAGTTTTAGAGATTGCAAGTACCTACCAGAATGACTCTCGAGCTTCAAATATGCGTTAGTAAAATATGATATTGTCATGCTATGTTTTTGGTGATGCAAGTAACTTTTTCAGTTTTTGGTCCCGGATGAAAAATAGTCCCTACCATATGTACGTGTTATGTGAAACAACCTGAATGAAGGTCTGTTGTCTTTAAGCTGCAAGGTGGAAGTGTCTTCTGGCACCGATCCTAAAGTAACACCTTTAGCAGGACAAACAACAGGGCAGACACACACGTGCGCTACTGACCCCTCACCTCTTTGCTATTAATACAGAGTCTGTATGTGTTTATCTTCCTGTGTGTGCATTTGTGTTCACCCACATGTGTTTGTGTGTTCTGGGACAGGACATGGGTCAAGACGTCGAGTTGCACTTTCAGGAAGTGTTGGCGGCTCTTGAGCAGAGGGCGGAAGAGGGCGGCAGAGGGGAGGGGGGAGAGCTGAGGAGCCGTCTTCAGCAGCTGTACAGCAAGATCGTCACCGACACAGACTCAGGTAGGAGCTCCCTGAAAATACTGCAAAGCCATGCGAGGCAGAGTTTCTCTGAGGCACACAGGGACCTGTTTTACGAAAGTCATTTTAAGTACCACTTACACACACATCACACAGTGACGGGGGCTGCGCCACATTTCACAAATGATTGTTGCTTGAAAATGCACTACGTGTGTGAGCCCTACAAGGTTGTTAGAATGGCAGTTGTTTTAATTAGTGCAGCATATTAACATGAATGGGGAGAGGCAATTATCTCTACATTTTCTTGTTTTATTCTATCCTTGTTTTTATCTTGTTTTGTGTGATTTATTTCTATCTTGTTGTATAACTGATTGTGTCTGTCACTTGACGTCACTGTAAATGAGGGCAACCTCAGCGAACTTTTGGCGTTTAAATAAAGGTTTGAATGAATACTCATTATTACTGAGCTACTTCACTGTAAGCCAGCACAGTGGTGTACAGTGTTCTGTTCAAATATTGTCTGTGATGGACATGTTTTCCAACTATCTAGTGGTTTCCTCCATGGCCATGGCCAAATCAGTCGAGTCAGTATTTTTTATAATTTTCCGGATATCTATTTCGATGACATACACTTTTATCATGTCAGCGACTATCCGATGAACCTGCTCTCCCTTCATCCCTGCTGGGAGATGGAGGGATAGACAACAGTGTTCACACAGAGAGGAAGTTGTGGGGGTGGGGAGGTGTTTGTTTTGAGTAACATTGTGACAGTTTTGGTCTCTTCCTATTTCTCTTCCTCCATGTGTGTGTATTGCAGAGCCATTGTCCAGTGGAGGACTGTGTGACTGCCCTCTTCCTAACCCAGAGATGAGCTTCTACATGTGGACGGAGGATCTGGATATCTGTGAGTGGCTCTGGAAACGGTGGGGGGTCTAGAGGAAGTTGTTACTACCAGTCAGCTGAACTGAATTAGGCTGCAGCTAGAATCATTTACTCAAAACTAACTGAATGAAGTGAACCTGAAATAAAGGGACAATTGTTTTGCAATCACAGACGAAAAGTGTTTTCCTGAGAACTGCCCTTTTGCACAGCAACAGTTATAAATTGAAGGTTTATTCACCAACAGCAGCCTCATTAGACGATTAGCATGAAGTAAATTCAGTGTAACTCGATAGCGTCACAGAGCTTTTGAATGTCATTCTGAAACATGTTGGAAATGACTAAAGTAGAAGTATGAGGTAGTTTGAAAGTGAAGTGTCATTAAAAAGCTAATTTTACCACTTGCACTCTGACACAGTGTGAGAATAGTTGTAGATTCTTCCTCTTGGTTTATCAGACCTGAAGCCACTTAACATGTTCAGTGTGCATTTGCTTGTGTTCTCAGTCCTGATGAGATATGACGGCTGTCAGTGAATAAACACAGAGAGAGCAGCTGAGAGTTGTTGAAAGAACTGAGTGTTGTTCTGTGCTGTGGTTTGTGCTGTCTTGCTCCACATGAGTGTTGTTTTAATGATTAATGTTAAAATGTTGACAGGGCGAGAGCTGGCCAAGTGGTTTCGATCCAGCTCCATGTCGGAGCAGTTTTCCCTCAGCCAGGAGCAGGAGGACTTTGAGCTGGGTGAGTCACCCAGCGACCTGATGCCATCTGACATGACGCGCTTCTCCGTCATGTCCAATGACAGCGGCATCGAAAGAGACCTGCCCCCCGGCATTGATCCCTGCCAATCGTCATCTCTGGACACTGCCAGCATGAGTGCATCATGGGAACAATGCAAAACGTAAATCAAGTCTCTTTTAGTTGACGTGTTGATGCCCACAGCTAGTTTTACTTAATTTGCAGTCTCTGTAGTAAAACATACACATAACTGCCTTAAGCATACCTTAAGTTTTTAGATTTTTAGAGACATTGTTTTCCATGTGAATGATCTTGAAGCCACTTAAAATTAAGTTGAAATAAAGTAGTCACCAAGAACATTTATTTCGGTTCAAGGAAAACTCTTACACAACGATTTAAGAGAACAGTGATGTTTATCATGGGATCTATTGCATCACTTGTTTTTGTTTCCAAGCCTTACACTGTTTTAAAATTATTAGGACCTGGAGTACATCTTCTCCTTCTCCAAGTAAGCAAGAGTCGATGAGGCTGTCACGGCGTGGAGGCATCAAGATGAAACCGTCTGTGAAGGACAGTATGGTGCTGATGCAGGAGACCCTGGAGGATCACGCAAGCCTCGAAGCTGGAGGAGGAGGAAGTGGAGGTAAGGTAGGAAGAAGAGGAGCGACTCTACAGAGGCGGGCAGGAAGCAGCGTGATGCACAACCCCTTTCTCAAGCAGCAGAGACACTTTACTGCCAGGATAGTCGCCATGGGAGACGACAGGGTACTGGGCCGCCTGGCCAAGGCCTACTATTTCTTCAGGTGAGGGTCTCATCATATTACATGATGATGAAGCTGATAGAATATATTGCTTTTCACAACATACACTGGGGTTCCCCTCTTAAATAGATGCTATGAGATGTTGGAGCAACTTGCTTTTGTTTATGCATAATAATGAGGCAAAATAATTCTCCCTGAAACTACTGTAAACAATACAGAGTTGAAAAAATGACCCCTCTATTTACGCAAGAAAAGTATATACTGTACTAGTATATCAAATATTTGTTTGTTATGTTAAATATATGTTGTTCATTATTGTTGATTTATTTATTATTTTGATAGGAAACCTGTGTATATAACAAAGATGCCTCAAATGTATCGTGGAAATTATTTTTGTCACTAGATGTGGCATGTTAACATCTAATTCTAAGTTACACTAGTTTCCTTTTACACAATCGTCATTTAAGCACTAACAAAACAATTTATTCTGATTATAAAAGTATTTTCATGTCAGGTTCGGGAAGCTAAACATTACTTCTTCTATTGCAAATGTCATATGTTGACTTCTCATGAATCTCTGGATTGTTTTTGCAGGAAAAGGGAAGCTCGGAGGCTTTTTCTTACAATGAAAGTAAACCTTCAGTTTTACTACATCCCTGTTTGCAGTGCCACAACTCCCATCTCCTCTATCAAAGTAAGGGCACTTCCTCTTGTCAGCATGCCATTGGCCTGTCAACACATCTCTAGAGATAACAAGACAAATGACTTCTGACTCTCGTAACAGAAGATCACTTTGTCAAAATGCCCATTATAATGTTGTCATTGTGTGTTTATCTTAAGTAAAAAAGTGTAGTGACGCTGCAGGGAAATGCTCAGTCATTTAAATATATATATATATATATATATATATATATATATATATATATATATATATATATATATATATATATATATATGCTTGGCTATTTTGCTTTTGCATTTTATTGTTCTTGGTATGATATTATGCAATAGCCATATTCTGTGTAATTTGTAATTATTGCTCACTCTTTCTTCAGTTTTTAGTCTTTTTGTCTAATGTCATTGAGAATACTCTAAAATAAATGTTAGGTCAAGGGTCTTTTCTCCACCAAGGACTTCCTTTTTAATAGACCTGAACTGTTTGTCGCTGCTCTTTAGAGGTGAAGAATTTGTATATGCAATATTGACTCTCACAAATTTCGTGAACAACTAAAAGAAGTAAAAACATGCAGTAGCTAAAATAAAAAGAAAACCTTCCATCTCTGCTGTCAATTTTCCAAATTTGATGAGTTTTTGGTTCCACTTTCATGTTCTTTTTTTTTCTAGGAAAACCTTCATCAGTCCATGGGGAATTCCTGCACTCTTGGTTCCTACTTGAGCATGGTGGACCCGTGGTACAACTCTAACATCAAGAGTTTAGGCTGCATGATCCCCAAACTGGCTAAGATAGTACGATACACTTCTAAACAAATCTAAAGCAAAATGCCTTTTTTTCTCACAGCAGGGCTATGTTAGATAAAGACTTTGTGTTTGAAAGACTAGTGAGAGAGAACAATGAGGGACACTAGATTATCTTTAGTTTAAATACTTCTCTTTTCAATGAAAATGTCATCACATTACTGCATCCGATTTAGTCAACATGGCAACTTTCTTCTGCACATGTTTAAACACAGAAAAATCTTTTACTTTGAAAAAATAAAGTTGTTGCTTTCATTGAAACCACAGCAGTTACATATAGCTGAAATAGAATTACCATGAAACTGGAAATGAAATGTGCAAAGGAACATCTACAGAATATATGAAGTTGAATGTAGTAATAAAAAATGGAAAAATGTGATTTTTAATGGTTGAGGTTTAAATGAGGTCTTTTTACAGTAATACACTTTTATTTATTTATATTTACTTTATGATGTAGTCATATATGAATACATCATACAGTAAATATTAATAAATAAAAGTTCAAATTTAAACTTAAAGACTAGAGAGACTTAAAGTAAATTTCTGTTACTCATGTGACTGGGAAAATTAACAAGCAGCATTGTATTACTTGACAAGCAGATGACATTTTAGTGACTCACTAAATGCACTTGATGTGACCCCAAGTGTGACTAAAATCAGTTTGTGGTTGCAACATCGTGCAGGCAGAAAGGATAATTTTACGTGACTTTGGTTTTCTCTAGCACCAGACGAACCCAGGGAGGCCAAAAGAGCCTTTTGTGTCTGATGTCATTTCCTACTACGTTCGTACCGGCCAGCAGCCTGTCTACTTCACCATATACTTTGTTAAGGTAGTATGATACATTTCATGTGCAATGTTTCTGTTTCTGAGGGTTAAAAGCACAGTGTACTCTCCAATCTGAAGCATCTACTGACCTAAACCGCTTTATACCGAAAGGTTTTAACACAATACTATTCACATTCACATTTTTCAAATGTCTTTTGGTTTTTAAAAGTTGTTTGTTTTCCCTTAGATCACATTCACCAACACGGCAAAGGAGCCTGTGGAAGATGTGTTTCTTACTCATCTAGAAATGGAGTTTCCTGAGTTCCGACAGATCTCAGCGTCAATTAGAGGTGAATTAGATTGTACTTTATTTTCCTAATCTTTTCAATGATATATGCACACACCTGCCTGCCTGTATCTGTTCACAAACACGTTTACCAACATGCCTGTCTCTCAAACAGAAAAGCAGAAGAAGAGCTCAGGGGATCTATGCGGGGCTGTTATCTCAATGAATTACAGAAAGGTAAGTTGTTTATTAGATCCATTATTTCCTTATTAGATTACTGCCATCGTGGGACCTTCACTGTAGTCACATACCTTATCAATGTGTGAGAAATGCTTTTGTGTTTGACACTTGCATGCTTTATTTGTGTGTGTGTGTGTATGTGTGTGTGTGTGTGTGTGTGTGTGTGTGTGTGTGTGTGTGTGTGTGTGTGTGTGTGTATTTCTACGTGTCATGTCAGGTGACATTAAGTGGCCGAGACATTGACAAAGGAATCTCAGTCAGGACAACAGGCGCTCAGATCAATGCTATTCCTTCCAATAAAGCAGAAGGTTCACTATTATCTCTGACACACTCAATATTTCATACTATTTTAAAATATATTTTATGATTTTGTCTTATTCTTATGCTCACTTTTTTTCTCTGCCTTCTTCTCATAGATCTGAACTGTTTGACACTGACATTGAATGAATCTCCAACAAAAACTAAAAACAACATTCTGGTGAGTCTAGGCAATTCAAGGCTAGTGGGTGATCCTCACGGAGACTGTTTATGTTAAAACTCGTAGAATGTAAATGAGTTATACAACAATGAATCCTTTTTTTTTAAGTCTCAGGAGTCAAAGTTTCGGTCCAGCAACATTAAGATTCGCACTTTGGAGAATCGATCTTTCACTGTTACACTGGACAGAGATTGTCGCAGGATCTACAGAGACGTGCAGAGGTAAGAGAGTCTAGCCTTAATTTTTACAACACTGAGAAAACCAACCCTTCATATGTGCAACATAAACAGCACTTACAACAACACCCCTCGGGAAGGCATCTCCACACAACGCCAAGTATTCACCAAATCAAAACCACACTCTAGCGTTCTACACACAAGACTGTTAGACAAGCCCCCAAATAATGTATGTTACGGCCACAGCAAACAAACACAACTTAAATGTGACCGGCAACATATTGAAGAACACCAACCCGAGGATTAGTTACAGTAAATACAATTGTATTCACAACTTGACTTTCAGTGATTTAACCAAAGCTATGGGAGTCTGGAGGTCTGGCCAAAAATAACAAAAGAAGAAGCCTGGGCCACCCCATCAAGGGCCGTCTGACCCCAAACTTTGCCCCCTAAAACTAGACTACCAGACCTCCAACCTCAAAGCAATAAACACAAAAGAAAGAAGACACGGTGATCAAAGCTGCTTCAGTCTCAGAGGCCGATCCCTGTCTCCCAGCCTTCCTTAAATACAGGGGCTGGGCCACACTGACAATCAGGAATAAGGAGCACCTGAAGTGGGCAGAGAGGGAGAAGAGCGCAGGGGGGGAGCACATAACAGTTTCAGTGATTAGAAAAATGATCATTAATAGCCAACATTGCTATGAAAGCTCTTGCAGATCAAAGAGATCTCCAATTAATTGAAGTCTCTTTACGGTACCAGCAATGGTGGGTTATAAAGTAAACCCTATGGTTTGTGTTTGAAATTGCTCTGTTGGGGTTTAGTTTGTGCCACAACTTAAATTTGCATCACTTAAACTCAATTAGATTTTGGATTTTCTCAACTAGTAACTAATACGACCTTTGAGTCTTTGTGAGTCTGGACTCAGTTTCTGTGCAACCCCCAAACTGATGGCTCTATTTTGAACATGTTTGTGTTGTAGCATCGAGATCTCCCCGTGTCTTGATCCCGGATACTGCGTCCAGAAAACCATGAGGTCCAAATACAAGTTTGGAGCGGACAAAGACGCTGGATTGAGCAAATACATGAGCAAAAGACTTCTTCTACCAATCAACACATTTGCTGGCATCATCACCTGACGTGGTGGACTAACCCCACAGAGAAACTTTGAGATTTAAGACCATCCACGCTATGTTTTGATGGTGGAATGGTTGTTCCTTCCGCCTTCAGAAGTCCAATCTGACACATCAAAGGACAAAAGGAATCACCTTTGAGCCATACTGAGCTGCTCCTAAACCATTTTTTTTTTTTATTCAGTCAGTCGGGACTGACTGGCATGTATGGAAAAAGACTATACATCAAAAGCAACACACACCGTATTCGTCGCACTTCTTGCGGCTAAATAACCAGTTGGATTCTTTTACAGTAACAGGAACAAAATGGTATTACACAGCAGGGTGTGACCGAACTCCTTACAGTGTTTCTGTACCACTGTACATATAGTTAGATGGTCAGTAAATGTATGCAGATTAGATTGCCAAAGGACAATATTGCCTTTGACACTAGAGAGACCGGCAGGGGAAGATAAGTAAGCAAAGGTACAGTATGTACCTGTATACATTAAAAATTTCAGGGATACTGATATTTGGATATTTGATATTTCACTAATAATTTGACATCATAAAAAAACTCCAAACTCTGAAAATCTGTTTCTCCAAGTCACCACTTGGTGAGGCAGATTTGAAGGGTTGACAGTTACTCTACTTCATAGACACACTACCTTTTACTATCTTCTTGTCGCACACACATACAGTGCACACAAAAGAATACAGACTCCCTGGCCTGTCAGCAACTATAACGTACAGCTTGTTAAAAGACTGGTATGAGGATTGCTGGCGATTATTTTACCTTTTGCCTTTGTCTTAACTGAATCATTCAAATAAATTGGTATTCCCGTACCTGTTACATAATGTAAGTTGTTATGAAGGTGCAAGTGATTGACATTAGCCTTGGGTTTAGGTTTTTGGAAATGTTCTGGAAGGTTTTAAGAACCGCACACTATGTTCAGTGCAGAAGCTAGAGCTATGTGTCAGGAACTACTACACAACAGAAGCAGCTTTTCTCTTTTACCCTCTCAGACAGACGAGGGGATCATGCACACACTGAGCTGCATGAAGTAGCCTGACGTCAAGCCACTGTCTACGACCAAGACATGCAAGATTCTGGGTACACTCAAATGTAAAACTTGCACACATGCCAGCAAATGTTTTACTAAATGTATCAGCCACAAGGTGTGAAAATCACCTCTGACCCCCTTATCCACTCACTGTGGTGCGTTTGATGATTCATAAATATAGTAAATTGTATCTTTTTGCACTAAAACTGCAAGGCTTTTTTTGTTACGTCCCTGTGGGAGTGGAGCAACAGTGTGTAAAGCATGTAATTATGACTACATGTGTTATTATGTTTAAGTTCTAGAGGGTCATTCAAGACTTAACACAACTATTGGTTCAATTGTCATTTATTAAAATGTTGCTTTTGCCACATAATTATTAGATAACACACCCAAGAATGGCTCAGGAGCCCTTTTTGTATCCCCACAGGTATGATCTCAGGCAATAAAGGTCAACAGCCTCAGGAACTGGAAGTGTGTGTGTGTGTGTGTGTGTGTGTGTGTGTGTGTGTGTGTGTGTGTGTGTGTGTGTGTGTTTGTTTGTGTGTCTGCGTGTGTGTCTGCTGGCCTGGTGGTAAAATCATGAGAAATTCATGGTACAGTTTGCACATTATTTTTCATCTAATGTCATATATGAAGACGATGCCATTAAAATCAAAATGTAAGTGTGTAAATAAATTATTTTGTTTTGTAAAACGGTGCTTGTGTTTTATGATAAATGTGGTTAATATCAATACTTTGAATAAACAACGACTTCTGAGCTTATTTAGAAGAGGAAGTGGTTTTGAATAGTTTTACTTAGACGCACGGTGGAGTGAACGCGCCCTCACTCTAAGTGCGTCCAGTGGCCACCAGATGGTGCTATATAATTACTATATAACTGGTTAACTAGCACTGGTTGACACTGTGCCCTGCACGCACACCGACACCAGCCACAGCTGGTGGGGACCGCTGGAGCAGCTCACTCTCTCCGCCTCCACAGGTTGGTGTGTGACTGGCGATGACTCAATGAAATACAGCAACAAACTGAGACTGCGAGACCCTCCCCTGTAGTTTCCACTTGCTGTTTCCCAGCCACTGCAACTGGAAGCGTAGAGAGAACAGAGGAGAAGGGCAGCTGCTGGACCGATGGAGAAGAAGGAGGGATCTTCTCGTCAGTACGGTTCACTGGAGCTCACTGAATGGAGCAAAGACACCAACAAACCAGGTTACCTAACGAACAAACAATGCAATGGTCTATATGTCGATCTATTGACTGGGTAAAAAGTGACCTTTCTGTATACTGTATCACTCTAAATTATCTTAATGTGTCACTGTACCTAATAGTAACATTAATATAAACATTGGGTGAGGTGACACTAAGAGAATTTAGAGTGATAGTGTATAAGATTCACTTTATATCCTCCTAGTGTGTCGCTGTACCTAATGTTCTTATTACCATAACATTGCTGCAGGGAGTTACTTTGGTATTGTGAATTTATAGCGACCTCAATCTTCTATTTTTACAATATAATCTATGGCATTACTACAATCTTCCTGCAAAAAAAAGATATATATATATATATATATATATAGAGTTATAGCTATAGTAGTTGTTTTTTAGTCTTTTACTTTTATATCTGGGTTATTTTTGTAGTTGATCGAACCAATCAATGTGTTATTCTAGTTGCAGTAAAGGCATCAGCTCTGCAAATGTCAAGAATCCACAGGTGTTTGTTTTTCTAGTGTGTGTGTGTGTGTGTGTGTGTGTGTGTGTGTGTGTGTGTGTGTGTGTGTGTAAAAGAAAAGTGAGGCCCATTACTCAGGGACCTGCACCATCAAAGGATGAAAAATGATAAATATTGACCCACATTGGGGACATTGGCTGCATCAATAGGTCAGAGGTCAGTGAAACTCTTTATCGCATAGTGCTCCTCACAGTGATAATGTTCCTCAAAAGTCTGCAACAAATATGTGATTGCATTGTTGATTAGGCGTAATTCTCAGATAATCACTTAGAAAATAGATAAAAAAATATCCATCACAATTTCCTTAAACCCAAGGAGATATCTTCAGATGTCCTTTTTTGTCCGACCAATAGTCCAAAACCCAAAGAAACCCAATTTGCAATGATTTAAACCAGAGAAAGCAGCAAATCATCACATTGGACAAGTTCTTACCAGAGAACATTTTTCATTTCAGTTCTACAGTATTCCTCCACATTGTTGATGGTCATTGATTTCCTACATTATAATTGTGTGAATGATGCTTATAATATCATCATGTTGTCAAGGTTGGTCATTTCTGAAGTGTATTGCTGAAGTAGTTGATCAGGTGGGAAGTTTGCAAAGCTGTGCAGAATCTCTGTTAAGCCCTCTATCTGTTTTGCCTCTTCACTATTTCTTTTATTTCATCTCACTCCTCCCTTCCTCCTTCCTTTTTTCCTCATCTCTCGTCCGTTACCTTCTCCACATCTCTCCTCCTCTTTCCTCCACTTCTGTCTCTTGGTGTCTAATCTGGCTGATCTGTCTGTCAGTATGGTGTTCTACCTCATTAGGTATAAAGCACATTGTGGCAGTGTAAAAGAGAGGAATGGAGTCAGAGCAAAGACTGTAAACTGAAATTCACATCTTCAGGGGGTTTGGATGAAGAGAGGCGCAGGGTTCGGGAGGTATTGACAAGCAACAGGATATGGGAACTGTGAGAGAGAGTGAGAAAGGGAAGAAAGTGTAAAGGAGGGAACATTTCAGAGAGGTCTAGTGATGAGTCATAACTGCTCACTGGCAGAATAATCTGTCCCATAGAGAGCCTCTGCAGCAGAACATGTTGTCTCAAATAATGTAAGAATATACTAAACAACGCTTATAACATTGTGTGTTTTCAGCTCACAGTTCAGCGTTTCAGTCAGCTACATGTGAATTCCCCAGTCATAGTCATTGAAGCTTGAAGCTGTCTTTTTGGCAGGAAAACAAGTGGTAAATGAACAGTAATGCATATCTGCTCGCAGGTACTGTAGTTACTGAGATGTGATGTCATGTTAGCATATCATGTTTGTATTTGTAAGCACATCGTTCCATCTTTTTTATGAATTAGGTGATACTGCTGATAAATTATCATTCAGCATCTATAATGTAATGAGTATGCAGTGTGAACACAGTATGATACGATTACATAGGATGTGTGAGTGGCTCTTTCTGTCTTTCTTTCACTAGGCAGATTTGGTATATGCAGTGCATTTTAATCAACTTGAATTAACACTTTTGAAACATATGGGAAGGCGTAGATAGTTTAATTGACGTCTTTTTTTTTATAGTTTCCATCCCATTAACAGTCCCATACTCGCTGCAACACTTCACTCTTCCTCCTCTGAGATGTCAAGGTTGTTTTGACGCTACATTGACGTCAGCCAGATTTGTCATAGTAACAGAGTATAGAGTGTTTGTGTGATGATGTGTGTCTGTACTTCAAGAACCCTTTTTGCCTGTCACACAAAGCAGGCTGCAATTGCAAGCCTCCAAACAACGCTTTATTGCCAGCAGGGATATAAATCCATGTGAACCGGCAATTATAAGCAAGTATAGATAATGCTTCCCACAGAGCTTTTACTACTACCCTGAAGTCATACACTTCCAGTTTGAATTATTATGATCCCCTTCTATTCTGCTTTATTTCATGCTAGTGCAGAGGACGTGTCTTCACAGTACTTTGAACCCAGTCAGTGCTACCTTCCCCAGGGCTAAATGTGACTAGAATAGAGATATTACATACTAGAGCTCTACTAAGTAATGGTGTGTGTCTACAAAGAGAATGTAAGGGTGCCAGGGAGTCAGGGATTGTCTGTTAGTGGTGGTGTTGGTATTTCCCTGATTATGTCCGTCTCTGCCCTCATGTTGTGCAGCTCTCTGCAGGGAAGTGACAGTTATCCAGGAACATACAGTGCTAAATGGAACAATTCGAGAGCAGGCAGTGGTGATTTTCTTCCATTTTAAAGTTGTGACTGTCACTACATCTACCTTCAAGAATGTCAACCATACTTGGATCTCAGGGTAAATTAAATCTAGTATATGAATTTTGATTTGCATAAACAATTGCTTTTTTAAGGAGATGGTTGCAGTTAAATGTTCGCTGGCCTGCTGTCTTTGATTCTATTCTGCTCACAGTGTCTTTGGTAGCCACTGTGATATGCTTTGATGTCCTTTCATACCACACACAGAGATTCTTTAAAATGTATTACAGAGCTGTTTGGATCAAACCCACACATTGTTGTAATTAGTGGCTTAGATGTGTTCAGCAAACACTGTACAATTTTATATTATTTGTTTTATTTTAGATTGAGGATTTAATTTTCATTTTAAAATGTCTGTTTTATTTATATATTAAGAATACAGTTAAAGAACAAATACAGGTAGTGGTGTGTGGAGTGGCATGCATAATGAGACAGATTTAAAAACAGCTTTGTGTTTGATTTTACTGTTCACCTGTACTGTTCACCTGGTGTGACACAATATAGACTTTTTAATCTCTCTCTCTCTCTGTGGTTTAGATTCACATATGGCTCTTTTCCTTCATTTTGTAATTGTTTACACTGGAAAAGCTGGAACTAAAAAAGATTTTGCTTGATAAATGAATGAAACAAATACATAAATATAAAAGTTGTCACCAATTAACAGGGAATTACGTTTTGCCGAAATATTGACACTGAATGACTGATCTCTCTACGGTAGACAAAGGCAGGGTAGACAGGACTGCAGTGTGTGTCTGACAGCCAGCCATTCTGGGGGAGGCTTATTTACTGGCTGACCTACCACCCTGGGTTTACGCAATTATGCAGTGTGTGCGCATGCATGCGTGTGTGCATGCGAGTGTGTTTGTGTGTGTGTGTGTGTGTGTGTGTGTGTGTGTATGTGTGGTAGTGTGTGTGTGCATGCATGCATGCATGTGTTTGTGAAAGAGACAGAGAGAGGGAGAGGCATGAGTCTTGCCAACCACTGACACATGGTAATGTGGCTGTGATGCTCTGCTCCTGATCAAGCAGCAATTTCAAAGTGCCTCTGCTGCAGCTGTTTATACAGTTAACAATGTATATTCATATGCAGTTATTGTTCCGCAGTGTCACTTCAGATATTGGAAATTGGATCATAAAAAGCTCCTAATTGTGTATCTGTCCGCCTTTCTCTGTATAGTATTTGTCAGTTGAAGAAGTGCACTGTAAACTCAAATCTATACAGTATACACTTCAATGTTTTTGTGTCGCACATTGTCTAACACATACTCTTTTGCAACAATCAGTAAGACTAAAAGCTGTCCTCGTCTCTCTCTCTCTCTCTCTCTCTCTCTCTCTCTCTCTCTCTCTCTCTCTCTCTCTCTCATTCCCTCAGAGGACGATGTGGTGTCCATGGCAGACTCCACCATCACTGTGGACGACATTGAGGGGGAGCTTTTTAAGATTGAGAGGATCAGGGACGTCCTGGTCAGGAGGGAGTCAGAGCTTAGATACATGTAAGTGGCTCCACAGCACCACCACCTTGCTTTGATTTGGTGTCATGGCTGCTATCTGATTACTGGAGACAAACAGCTTCAATAATAGCAACCCCCGATTCCAAATTTACAGTAGAATGGTGAAAGCATAATGCTTAATGCTGGTCTGATTTCACAGCACCCCTTCACAGACCTGATTTGATTTGCTGATGTTAACCATGATTCTTCCCTAACTTTAACCAATTGCCTTACCATACCTTAACCATCATTTATTTAAGACAATCTTTCCCTAACCTTAGTTACCATGCATTGAAAGAAAGAATTATAAAAAAAAAAAAACGTTGGCACTTGATGTTACAAATCGTTGTCATTGAACATAATCTGTGGCTTTGCAGAATTGTTCAATATCAATGTTGTTGCCTGGCGATGAGTTTGTTTAAGAGACCTTAGGCTCAGCTCGACATTATCAGACCTAACACATCAGTTTAAGCTGTACTCAAGTTCAGCTGTGCTTTGAGCTTAATGTTACCTTTAGCATTTTAACATGCTGATGTTAACATGGTAACATGCTAACATTAGTATGTTGCACAAGTGGACATTTTGATGTATTTGTGGTGCTGGATTAAAGGTAATTGGAACATCAAAGTAATTAAAATTCATCATCTGGGGATCCTGAATGTTTGTGCAAAATGTCACGCAAAAATTGAGAAAATCTTTTACTCTGGACCAGAGTGTTAAGGACCAGATACACAGACCAGACGGCCGACCCTCGGCAGAAAAGGAAGTTGGACTGATCAGTGTCCCCGAGTTGGTCAAAAAAGTGCTTCGGAACACACCAAATCGACGAGACGTAATACGTCTCCATAACAGCAGGCAGCGCTAGTCTGTATTGTTGCCCAAAAATGAAAAACGGCAGCTGATTGGACGAACGCGTCATGTGGGTCTGGTTTCTCCGGAAATTCAAAGACTGTCATGGCGACTTGTTCAGAATACGATCTCATATTGTACTAAAATAGTTCACCGAAACGTGTTTCTGAAAACATTTTAAGCGAGAAATAGGCCATGTAGTTGCTGAATCGGTCTTCATTTCAGATCGACAAAGTCAGTTTAAAAGATCTTCATCAGATTTTGAGAGACTCTAGTCACGCCCATTCCGCTCCTCGTTTCCGGGTTAGCACTCTACCAATGAGATGGGTAATTTGAGTACGACTGCCGGCAGTGCCCGCCCCGATTATATCGCCGATTATACATGTCAAATCGGCCAAAATGAAGGCCGACGGCCCCTCTGACGGACGACGGCAGGGAACACACCGAACAGACTCGAGTCACTGACCTCGCCAGACTGTCCAACGGCCGATTATCGGCTCTGTGTGTAGTAGGCTTAGACCAACACTTTGACATCCATCCCTGAATAAACAATATGCTGATTGAGGGAGTGACATCACTATAATTAGAGGTCAAATTTTCAAAATTTGTAGATGCCACAAATGCAACTGCATACTGTCTGCATCAGTCATGTGGGACAACATATGTAGCTACTGTGAGACACCTGAATATATGGATGATTCAGTCACAAAAGTGCACTGATACCTTGTCAAGCTACACATCAAGTACACAAGCTAGTGGCTAGTGCCAGTTCAAATCATTTAAGCTATGTTTCCATTTATTTAGGAGCACACCTTGGTATCAGAAACATATATCGTAGCAGCATTGTCCTCTATTATATTTCCTCATTTCTCCCCATCACAACAGAGTTGGCCCCCATTATAATTTAAATGGCGTTACCTTTGCTTCCACCAAGCAGGCTGATGCATGGATATTTATTCATCTACACCTTCTGAATGATAGGCAGTAACACTGCTCAGACAGCGGGATGAATGGGTGGAGGGCTGTGTGTGGGGTAGCAAGCAAGAGTCAGGCGGATAAAACAGGAGAATGGGGGACTGGAGGAGGTGTGGGAGGTGAAGAGGACGGAGATGGGAAGTCATGATATTTCCCCAGCGTTCCACAAACTAACTAAAGAACTAACTAACTAACTAACTAACTAACTGACTAACCACAAGGTGTTTTTTCTTCTGGTAAGTTACGTAAAGCATATCATTTGTATTCCAGACCTCTTGGCCATTTCTCCACCTGCATGTCTGTAGAGAGTATCTTACATGACAGGTAGATGAGGCACGATGGAGAAGCTCTCACTCTGCTGACGTTGATGAATGTGTGTAATGAGTGTGCGTCTGACCCTGCAAGTGCCTGTGTGTGTGTGTGTGTGTGTGTGTGTGTGTGTGTGTGTGTGTGTGTGTGTGTGTGTGTGTGTGTTTCTAAAAAAGACTGCTGCTGTGATGCTGGGTCACGTGAGGGCCCTTAACTCCACCAGGCGAGGAAGGCACAGAAGGTCTTTCACCCTACCTCAGTGTTCGTAATGATCCACTGAGTTGGAGGGCCATTGAAAGAGCGTGATACAGAAGGAGGCTGAGTGAAAGCTATCTGGCTCAGAGACACCACAGGGATTTTGCCTCAGAAAAGATTGTTCCATATCCTGTGTGAAATATAAGATCAATATGAAGCTTACTCTGTTTGAATTTCATTTCCCCATTCAATACCGTCTCCACTCCTCTCTACCCTTTAAAGTAGAAACTGAGCTGATATGCAGCATGTGCAGTACTTACATATGTTATTGTGTGTTGCTTTTGTTCCATCATGCCTGTGCAGGATGGATGACATTCAGCTGTGCAAGGAGATCACTCGTCTGAAGAAAGAGCTGCAGAAATTAGTGTCCATACCAGGTAGGAGTCCTCTGGATATTGATAGTTATTGATGGAGGATACGTTTATTCTTACCAAGAATTAGTTAAGAGGATGCCACTCTTATGACTTCATGCTATAGATGAAGCTAGAGCTAGCCAGCAGTTACACTTAGCTTAGCCTAAAGACTGGAAACAGGGAAACAACTAGCCTGGATATTTTAAAAGTTTAAAAATATATATAGATAGATCTGCCAGCAGCACCTCTAAAGTTCACTAGTTAACATGTTAAATCTTGTTTGACTTCATTTTTACACAAATAGAAATGTAAAATTAGACAGGTCAGTCATGTACAGAATAAACATACAAGACACAGCATGTTAATTTGCCCGTTTTAGTGGTGATGTTACTGTATACCTATTTTAGAACTTTGGGCAGGGGTAGGCTAGGTGTTTTTCCCCTGCCTTTGCCCCTCTTCATGCTAAGCTAAGCTTATCACCTCCTGTGCACACACCATCTTTTGCATATCTGTCCGTCCAAAGAGAGGGATCCCTCCTCAGTTTCAGGAAGAAAAGTAATAAGGGGGTGGCAGTATCTCAGTCTGTAGGGAGTTGGGTTGGGAACCGGAGGGTCACCAGTTCAATTCCCAGTACAGACCAGTGTATCCTCCTCACCACTGCCAGGTGCTTTTGAGCAAGGTACCATACCACCCCAACCACTCAGGTGGCCATTATTTGTGCATGAATTCCTGAGCGTGTGTGTATTTCTAACAAACAGAGTGTAATTGTAATTTCCCCACTCGGTATCAATAAACAGTATGAATAAATTAATAATGACAATAAGCATATTTCCCAAAATGTCTGTTCCTTTAGATAAATTGATTCCTGAAAATTCTTCATTCATTTATTTGTTTGTTTAATGCCCCATTATATTTGTAGTAAAGTAAGTAATCTGTGACAAACACTATAGATACTCAGATGTCTTGTGGTGCAGATAATGACAAGTCCAACGAGGACCGGCAGAAGGAAGAAGAACTACTGCAGCAGATCCACAAGCTGGTCGAGACCAGAGATTACCTGGTGGACGATGTGGAGTTTGAACGACTCAGGTGTGCCTCTGCCTTTTTGGTTTTGTTACAGCTTGGGAGCTCTTTGGTCTTCTGTCACCATATGCTGTGAATGAAATATCCTACTGCACACAAATCCATCAGATAGAGATGCAGTGCACATATATTACTTATGTAGAAAAGACTTTAGGGAATTTGTTGCCCAAGCAGAAAACTTAAAAGTTTGGCATGTATTTTTCATGCACAGGAGCACTGGTCTTTGATAACGCCAATTCATGAGAATTGTTCATTAACATTTTTATGAGGACTCAGTGCTCAGATTGGAACACTGCTCGTAGTCACCAATGCTGGTAAAGTTGTATCTCAGTTCAGTATCATCCGTATGCACGCTTTTAGAAAGCCACCCCCATTGCATTATATTTTCATTTAATGTGAGCAACTGCTCTCTCACTGTGTTTTTTTTAAAATGTTTTGTCCTGCACATGTAAAGAACTGAAACCATTGTATTCAGCTTACAGTGGGTCCATACAGCAATACACTGCTTGGTGATCTCTACTACTTCTGCTTACTTGTTAATCCTGGTGCAGAATGCAACCAGTATGTTTGAAGGTTTAATCCTTTCTTCAATCCAATTTTCAGACAGTATCAAGCATCGTTAGTTTGTGTTTAGCAACACTGTGTTGGCAGCCGACAGCATGCTGTGAAAATGCTGAGGGAATGCTGGGAAGGTGAGAGGGAGGAAACAGGAGAATAACAGTGAGGTCATAGATCGCAGAGAGGATGTGACGCCGCCCAAGGCCATGTTGTCCATGCTGATAAATTGATGAAAAAATGATTTCACTTTATTGTTATTTCTTTCTTTTTTTACCTTGTTTTTTTTACACTGTCCTTCACAAGAAAATTCTGTCTGCAATTTTCTTATGTTGTGTTTTTTATTTTCAAAGCAGGATAGATTTGGGGCAGTTAGCAGAACTTACTTACTTAGTTACTTACTTACAAAAAACGTAAGTATCAAGACGTCTGTTATTATTGATTTATTTTAATAATTAATCTTTTATCGGGTTCAATATTGTGTTGGGTTGTTTTGATAAGAGATCTTAATCTAATTTTTTTATTTTATTTTATTAAGTGCTTTATGTATTGATGTGTTTCCGTGTATTTTATATCAATCCTTTTCAATTTCTACAGGGAGAAAGAAGAGGATAAAGAAATGGCAGCTTTTCTGCAGTCCAAATTCCCGAGAAAGATGAAGAAGAAAGGTATTTAGGAATAAAGAGAGCTGCAACTCTGTGCTCCATCAAAGTTTCAACAAATAATAGCACATTTTTAAAAACTGAGCCAGATAGTGGGAGGGAGGGAAGGTGGGATGGGCTGATCTGGTACCTACTTAATATATTGTTGTACAATGTTCCTTCACACAGCTCTAGGGTTGTTATGTAAAAAATCCAGTAAAGATGTTGTTGAAAAAAAAATATTTTCCTTGTTCCAAATGTTTTGCTTGTTCAAGGTGTTTTCCACCTGAGCACAGCACTCTCAATGCTTTAGATCTATCTGAAAAAAGATGTTGTTTGTGCTCCTCTTAGTCAAGTCATTAAGCAGCTGATATTTAAGTAGATGAAGTTATGCACATTATACAATACACCACAACAATATGTCATCTTTTCCTCACAGTATGATTTCTCTGGGCTTCAGGTGTACCAACCAGACGGGCTCCATCCAGGGCTCAGCAGACGTCTTCTCCGTTCGCCAAGACAGGCCTCACTCTGCTAAAGGAGTGCTGTGGCTTCACATGCTCCATCATGTAGACGTGAGTCAAAATGGAGGGCCCCACTGCAGGGCTGACACAGGGGCCAAAAATCCAAATTGGCCACTCCACAAGAGTCAATATTTCCAGTTTCAGCTTTTCAGTCCGAGAAAGACTTTGAAGGATGGATGGAGCAGTACAGATGCAAGTTGAGAATTCCCCAGAGGGAATGTGGTGTGTTTCCCATGCCAAGACCCAAGTTTGTCTTGTGTTGGATCTGTTTGTCTCTTTCACTGGATTTTATATCTTGTTTTGTTTTCATGCTGTCTCCACATCTCTCATCCCACTCCCATTTTCATTTTTACTCATGTTAATCATCACTGCTCAGCCAACTTCTTCTGATTAACAGCTTCCAAAAGGAACAACCAGACACATGGTTTTTATTTCTTTTTCAGGCAGAGAGGACAGGGTTTGAAGGACAGAAACAGCATAGCACAAGTCAGGCATGTATTGTGTACACACTAATTGGATTCAACTACCATGACACGCCTACAAGTTTTTTAAAGACTTCGCTGAGCTATGATACTGTCATCTCCTCATTAAAAAACAAGTAGCTGTTTTGCAGGAGTCAGCAGGCCAGTCTAGACACACTGCTGGCACTTTATAATCACCAGTAAGGAGATAAGAAGAATGAAACTGACATTAATCAGAAGCTCTGTTAGGATGAAGTTGCCTGTTATTTGACTCCAGATCCAAATGGGTATGACCTTTGAAAAGCAGAGGTTTGTGAAGAAAGAACGGATGTCTCATTACGCTGCATTTATATTGACTAATGTCTACTTTTTTATATGTTGCAAAGAAATATAAAAGAGCATCCCACAATACACCTTTTTACATTTTTTTTGCTAATCCTCACTATAGTGTTTTTTTACAAGACTGTGTAGTCACCTGGCTTCATTATTTTATTACATATTTCTCATGAGTGTTTAACACATACAGTACAGCACTAACATGTTGACAGCAGAAGTGTTATGTGAAGACACTTTCAGTATTAATACATAGGTGTCCATATGGTACTGTATGCAAATTGAGGTATCAGCACAGATAGACTACTCTCACTTAAATTCGTCATTCTTAGTCCAGTGCGCTCACTTTAGTGTCATCCATTATGCATGTTTCCACAAACGATATGGATCGACACGCAGCTGACACTGCAGACGACTACACCTCATATAAATATAACCACTCCAGTGATAACGACAGTCCTCATACGCATCAATGCACACTTGACAGTGTTTTGAGTGGGTACATTATGTTTCATATTACTGTAATCTACTGGCTAGGGGCAAAACTCTTCCACTAAACATTATGTATGTATTGCCACCGCATATTTTATCAGTTATTATGTCCTAAGGATTTACCTAGAGAAGGTGTATGTAAGGCTGGTGTTGCCAAGAAGAATAGTCGCCATAGCAACCTTGTATACCCAATATCTTTACAATGAGACAATGAGGAACGTTGGATGGATCAGAGAAATGAGACCTCAGGTGGCATATCATGGTTACCTAATGAAATGTAAACGGGACAGAATAATATTGCTGTGGTTATTTTGGTGATTTTCATGTTTTTGATTCACTCTGGTGATAACACACCCTACTTAGGATTGAAAAGAATATACCCTAATTTATCCTCTGAATTCCTTTTGCATTCTTTTAGATAAAGTAACAATCGCATGGAGATTAACACAAGGCTGCTTTGCTTGGCTGGAAAGTAGACATATTGGAGATAACTGTTTTTAGATGCTAATTGAAGGTCTCTTAAATCGTTGTAATCATTATAGATTATACATTTCTCAGTGAACCTCCTAGTTTGTGTCTCACCCCAATTGACACAGCATTCTCTTTTATGGTTTATTCCCAACTAGTCCTTGAGATGGATACAGATGTCTGTTATGTTATGTTTTGATATTCAGTCTCAACACTGTCATAGAACCTTTGGGTCACATATCACAGATTCAGGTTCACAGGGGAATTAGATGTGTGCCAATGCTGTTGAAATAACAGCCATGGTAGAAACACAAAAACTACCAGGAAAGGATTTCTCATCGTTATATGGGTTTGTCTAAATTATATCTGACAAGATCTGATACCCTGATGGGGAAATTTGTCTTAAAATGTTAAGTATTATACAGTGTACACCATTTTGCCAATACAGAACTACTGTATTTAAAAAGGCATTAATGGTTATATAACAGGCTAACTTACAAATATACTTTGGATATACATATCTTGGAAAAACAATATCTATCATCTGAAGCAAAGAAAAATCCGTTTATACAGAAATAAACAATGCTTTTTCAAGTATGTTCCCAAGATTGAACTGCACAGTGAATAAATGTATCCCTTTGCCCTAAGAAAGACCTTCATCTAATCAGTAATTATTTTATATGTTGAGACAGTGTGTGACATCATGTTTCTGTTCTTCACTGTTCACATTTAGACATAAAACCAGCTGTTCACACCAGCTAGAGGATGTGTTACAGCCCCTAACTGTGCTCTGCACGAGACAAGCGTGGATTGACTAATTCATTGAGGAAATTTCTTAGAGACGTGGAACAGACCATGTAGCCTCTTATGAGAGACGCAGTGTCGCAGGAGAGGGAGTCAGAGAGAGAAAATGATATAAGGAGAGAGGTTGAAGTGGTCGAAAGCAGGGGAGATGAAGAAAAAGAGAGAGAGAGTGAGAGTGGGAGGGTATGGAGTTAGAGGGGTCTAATCTTCAGTGTGAGTCATCCTTAGTGAAAACAATGTGAGTTCCCACAAGGGCAGCTCTCATTGAACGCTACGTGAAAAGGGCACGACTGTCATTCAAACACCATAATCCTGAACACCTTCTTCACGGCTCAGTGTGTATAAGAGGAAATATGTGTTTTTACATGTGTGTGAAAAATAAATACATGAGAAAGAAACCTGATACCTGTGCTTGTTTGTGTGCCTATAGGAACAGGAGGGTGATAAAAACAAGAGGTACAGTAGCTGTCACTGCTTTGTTACTATGGTTACTGTGACTTGATGGCACACTCACTTCTTGTTACATTTGGTCATGCCAAACTGATACTGATACTGATGCAAGGCTGCATGTGTTGTGAAACTGATAGGGGAAGACTATAAGGACCTGTTCAGGGTACAAGGTTCTTAAATGTTCTCAGTTAAAGCTGCAAATGGAAAAAATGAAATGGTATCTCAAGATTCAGTCTCATTATTACAAACTTATATAATTGAAATATCTCAATAACTGCTGGACAGATTGCCATAACATTTCACACAGACATTCATGGTGCCCAGATGATGAATCCTAATGACTTTGGTGATCCTGACTTTCCTCTAGCAACACCATCAGGTTGACATTTGTGGTTTTGAGTGAAATGTCTCAACAATACTGAAAGATTGATATAACATTTAGTTAAGACATTATTCTTTCCCTCAGGATGAATTGTAGTAACTTTGATGATCTCTGAACTTTGGATCTAGTGCCATCATCAGGTCATTCTTGTGGTCATGATACCAGATACCAGCAATACTAATGACATTCCCGTCAGCCTCAGCTGTGATTTTTGTTTGGTGCTGACTAGCAAATGTTAGCATGCTAACATGCTTTACTAAGATGGTTAACATGGTAAACATTATACACTACTGCATCAGCATGTTAACAGTGTCACTGTAAGCCTGCTAGCATTAGGTACCAGTTACTATCCACAACCTTTTCTAATGGAAAACCTAAAAAGGACGTGTCGACTTTAGTAAAGCTGTGCCGTACCATGCAGTGGTAATGCAGCATTTGCCGTGTTTCACCTTTATAATGCAGCATTGAATTAAAATGGTTGGCAATCCTCATCTCTTAAAGAAAAAGTTTGACATTTGGGGAAATATTCACTTTCTTGCTGAGAGTTACATGAGAAGATCAATATCACTAGCATAGCTGTCAGTTAAATATGAAGCTAAAGCATAAATACTGAAAGCAGGGGAAACAGCCTGCTCTCTCCATAGTTCAAAAATACGCCCATAAATCTTACTATTTAACACGTCAAGTTGCTGTAAAATCGCTTTTCAAATCTATCGCTTTAAATACATCCTTTAAACCTAGCTTTTTCTTGACTTGCAACTTAGTTGTGAATGGGTATCTCCTTTTATCTGTTATGCTAACACTCTTCAGTCACTTCAAGGCTGTTTTAATGGTTACAAAAGCGTATTTTCTAACTGAATTGTCCTTCAAGAAGACACTTGCTGAATCCAAATTTGTAAACTAATACAGTAGTTTTATGTAATCTGACATTGACTGGTGTACTCAGTATGTCTTTATGACTTTGCAGAGATGCAAAAGAGTAAGACTGAACTAAAAAGGCAAATGGGAAATGCCTTGTGAAGATTATATTCTACTTCACTCTCAATAGTAGAGCTAGGGATGTTTTTTTCCTGTTCTTATACTTGTTGCAGATAATATGTCATTATTTCATCTGTTAGATCTGCCTTTGTTATTTCCCGCTGACATTTAGCACATTCATAGTCGAAGTGCAATAAACAAAGGGGAAAAATTATACAATGCTCATCTAAAATATATTGTTATTATAATGTTATATCGACAGAAACATCCAAATTACAGTTGGATTCCTGACGGCCTAATGGCTCCCAAACCTTACTGGAATATCTTAAAAAGCCGTCCATTACATAAAAATTAACCAACCCTACAAACGTATATTTCTATTGTTTAATATACTTCTTTATTTTGTTATTTGAGTTTTTATGCTTCTTAAAAACAAATGTGGGGCGCCTGGGTAGCGCACCTTCTAGAGTGTCCTATAAAAATAAAGGCCTAAAATGCCCAAAAAAATATCTAAAAACAACAATAAAAACAAATGTGGCGACTGTGCACATATTTTGGGAGAAAACTATATTTACTTTCCTTCACATTGCACATGATTAATCTTTCTTTTTATCTGTTTATAAGATACATTGAAATTTTAATGTGTATTATGTAAATATTATTAATCACACTGAATCTCCGTGTTTAATGTGCTGTTATAATATTGATTAATATATAGATTCAATTAACCTTCAATGATTCAAATGTATGAACATTTAGGAGGCTGCAGTTTGTGGTGCTGCTGAATTGTATTACGTTACAATGACAGGTGTTTCTATTATTTTGTTCACCCATTTATTTATTTTTGAATATCAGGTACACCTCTCTGTACAATGCAATACAATTCAACAGCACCAGACAAATTACCATAAAGTTGAATCAACAGTATCAACAAAAACTGAACATTAAAAGCTTCATGAGCATTTACTGCAGCACTGTTCAGATCAGATTGGATTCATTTCAGCTCTGTATACCTAATAAACTGGCAACTGAGTGTATTAAAAGTTCAGAATTTTCCAAGCATAATAATCATGCTACAAAACGGGAGAGCAGGTGCCAAGAAATGTGTCCAAAGGCAGAAACATGTTTTTTTTTCCAACACTGCACAAGAGTGGAGAGGAGGCAATTTGGAGGGGTGTCAGACTGTTGCTAACAGGAACAAATCTAATGGAGGTCGATCTGCTCTAAAGCACTTACTGTAAAGGTTCTTTGATCCTAGTGGGACCAGGACTGTGTGTCTTGATTCATTAACAAGCCGCTGACATCTAAGCACTGAGGATGCCAGCTGTGGTGACGTGCAGGCAGCTGGAGCCTGCCTGCTTTCTATTTAGTGTATATCTTTTAACTGACCTTTATCATAGTGACATTCATTTTACCTCTGAAATCACTGATGTTGAAACGGCATTAGATTATTTCTTTAAAGAACTTCCTTGCAGTCGTGGATTAACATGCACCTTTCAAAAAGCTCAGAATAACAGACAGGTCAAATCATTGGTTTCCCCACAAACTTTTAACTCTCTTTAAGGAAAGAAACAGCACGGTCTCTTGCTAGACGCTCCATCCCATTGGCTTGCATTTAGGCAACTGAGAAATAAATGCAGGAAAGCCAAATCAACTTATTATTTGGAATTAATTCAACGTTCTTACTCAAATCCAGCAACAATTCTGGGAGGCAGTAAATTCTATGAAAAATAAAAAATACAAATTCTTTACCTGCACATCTCAAATGTAATAATAATAAATGCATATTATCCTGCATATTATCTGAGCAGAAAGAGATCTGCCTAGCCTTTACTTCACATTGTGCTGCTGCTGGTCATTTTATTTAATGTTGTGTATACAGGAACCACATCTCTTAATAGTGCTAGTAGCTGTAAACCACACTCCCCAGTTCACATTCCAACCTAATATTCCTGCCAAACTAGTTCTACGCTTCAAGTCCCGCAGGTTTACTCTGAGCTTGGAAAATCTGGCCATTAGTTTTTGTGCAAACACATTATTTGCAACACACCCTTAAGATCGACACTGCTACTCCTGGACAATTAAAGAAAATGATTTCAAACCACTTCACCTCAGTGTGGTAGGCTATTTGTATTCTTCTCTGTATCTCAACATCATTGCAAATAAGGGAAACTTCAATGATGAGGCTGAAATAAAAGGTTTGACTGTATGAATATCAGTTGATGATAATTATGACATTCAATTAAAGTAATTTGATACACCTTCCACATTTTGTCATATCACCCTCTGTCATGTTATAAACAACATACTGTTTCTCCTTCGTGTCTGGGGCCTGTTGCACAAAACCAGGATAAGGGATTAAGCTGGGATATTCAAGTTATCCTGGATGAATTTAGCTTTGACTTGGTTGCACAAACGCAGGTTGCCAAGTAACCATGGAGATTTATTCTTTGCAGCTAGCCTGCTCTAGAGCAGGCTAACAGCCAGGCTAAGATTAATCCTGGAGTCTTATGTGTTAAATCAGCTGCTGCTCTGATCCGAAATAAACGTGTTTAACAGTTATTCCATTGTCTTCTGAATGTGTTCTGCTTTATTTTTATTAACATGCATTACTTGTCACTATTGCTGTCACACGTTTGATGTAAATCCTACTATTGCAGTTCTTTACATGATAAGAAATGGTTGCACATGCACCGGAGATAAAGTGGGACAATGCGGAGGAAAGGGGCTTTTCCCTCCCACACCGTACAGCGGACTCTAAAGGAGACTTTTAGCGTCAATAACGACGACAATGGCACCTGACCAAACGTCCGTATTTTACGAGATGGGAGTGGGAATTGTTTAACAGATAAGCTTACAATGCGTTTTGAAGTCACTTACTTCATTTTCTAGTTTTTGTCCAGTCATGTTTGTTCTGTATGAACATTTATTGTAGAAAGATATTTAAAATTAGACATAGCTTATAGAGATTTGTGGATATGGTTGTAAAACATATTCTCTCATTATGAATAAGGGTTTGAAATTAAGCCTAGTCCTTAGGGTAAATTGCCCGAGGAACATTAATTCCCTCTGCTCACTTTTAAGGCAAAGTAGGCTAAATAATAAAACATTTTATTTATATAGTGCTTTACAGGCTACTCAAAGACACTTTACAGTAAAACCAGCACATTTAGCACATAAAAACAGATACAGCAATACAACCAACACAAAACAAGCATATTAAAAGCAATTAAAACTTTGTAAAAATGTGGAGTGACTAGTAGGCCCTAAGTAGATCTTTTTAAATCCTTACGCATTGTTTTGTCTGTTGGACTTTTTCTCTTTGTCTGATAACAGACGTATTTCCCTATTTGCATATTATATGTTTCACCTCCTCGTAATTTTCCATTAAAAGCTGCTGCTCAGCGGGTTAAAGATGTGCCGCACGCGTCTTCTCCATTTCTGCATCAGTAAATCTGTGATCGATACCGTGGTCTATTTAAGAAAGTCGTGGACGTGCACTTATCTACACCTGGCTTGACATAGCTTCACCTTCTCATCCTGGCTCGGCAAACGTGCAACCGATTAAGCCGCGATGAGCGGACCACACTAAGTCAAGCTGCGCTTTTTCAGTTATCCTGGATTTCTTCATTCTACTTTTGTGTAACAGGCCCCTGGTGTCTATCTTCAGTCCAGGGGTTTATAAATAACAGCAACTCAACATTGCAGTCACCGGTAATGAGAGCCGCAGTACTAGCGCCTTTACTTGGAAAGTTGCCATGTTCCATTAACTCTCTCCTACAGTCATCAATGCAGGAAACAAAGCTGATTTCATCTTTTTTTTAAAACAACTCTGACTCATGCCCCAGTCAATCTTTCTCTCGCTTTCATTCCTCTCTCCCTCCAAATGTGTCCTCAAAACACTCCTCAGGCATTTCTTACCAAATAATCAAATGATTACAATGTAGCAGGTTGCCAGGTCCTGGGTCTGCTTCTTTGCTTATCTCCCTCTCAATATGTCAACAGCCATATCATGCAAATGTGTGTTTGCTCAGAAAAATGCCAAAGTAGCAATGACAGAGTGCAAGTGTGTGAGCAGGAAATATGACCAGAAGACTCTTATCCTTAGAAACATCGTCCTTTTCACATTTCTGTCTTGGTTATTTATTTTTCACCTTGTGCTTCTTTTATTATATGTGATTGTATATAGGTGATTGCTCAACAGACAAAGGAATAATGTGACTCCTAGTTTTTCCCCTTTCACTCATGATAAAAGAACTGAAGGTCATTTTGTTATGGCATTCATCCCAGGTCATGTATCTTTGGCTATATACCTAAAGATAATTGTTTTAACTGCAGGGGATGTTTCTGACAGACTGCAAATAAACCAAATAAATATGTAATATATCGCACATCAGCAGCGATGACCTGAATGCAGGGCTGTAGTCAAGTCCACATTTGTCGAGTCCAAGACTAGTCGAGACCAAGTCAAGACCGAGTCCAAAGAGGTTTAAGTCCAATTCAAGACCGAGTCCAAATGAGAGACAGTCAATACCGAGACAGAAAAAAAAGAATCCTCTTCAAGACCACTCACTTACCTGTTCTTAATTTATGTGATGTGAGAGACAGTATATATTCTACTTTATGATGATAATGTTGCTTTATTATTTGTAATAATCAAAAATGACTTGTTCTGAAGATTCATAGTACACAGTGCTGTGTCCGTGGCGTGCATAAATGAAAATTATTGATACCTGATGATTGAGGTAGCCTACTGTATATGATGCAGCCAGGTGTATACCAGGCGACCAGTCTCAATGCCTGTTAGATGGATTTTGAATTAAACTAATACCTGTTTTCTGAACGAGTGCGCTTCATCAATGGTTTTGTTTTTAGAACAAAAGCATATAGTGCTGGACTCGGTCGAAACCAACTACAATATTTGGCCAATTGATGAGTCCAATGCCCGAGTCCGAGACAAGTCCTCAAGCGCCTCAAGTCCGGACTCAAGTCAGAGTCCGGACTCAAGTACTACAGCCATGCCTGACTGTCTCATAAACAGATGAGCACTGTTTATAAATCTGCTGTACTGGGTTAAATCAGCGTCCACCAACACGCACCCTCGTGTGTCATGTGTCAGCACTGGCCTTATTAAAAGGCTAACCACCTACTCCCATAAAAGACCTAGACTGACAACAGTGGGGGGTTTTAACCTAAAAAACAGATGTTCAATAAAGAGAAGACTCTAAGTATTTGCCAGTCCAGAATTCGAGAAAAAAAACAATGATACAGTGCAGCAACACCGTTTAATTTCAAAGTTGCTCTGAAGTCTGAAAGGTTTAATTGGATATTTTTAACATTGGATGGTTGCAGAATCACCTTAGAAACAACAAGTAATTGCAGCACAGAAGATAAAATTACTTACAATTAAAGTCATTTTTAGCCAAAGCAAAGGACACGTTAGGGATATGGTAGAGGTTATGAATTACTGTACAACAACTAAATGTTGTAGAACTACAAAGTGCTTTCTAATTTTGTTGCATGTAATGATCACCAAAGTCAGTACAGTTTTTTTTAACATGACTCTAACACAACTTTCAGCCGCTAACAAGCTTTTCAATTACCAAAAACATTCTCATATTTATTAGCGTGCAAACCATTCACAGCAGTCAGAAGGAACCGTATGTTGATTAGTTATGTGTGTCCTTGTTTTGCAAATTAATATTCATCCAGAAGTTGGGGCGCCTGGGTAGCTTGCCTGGTAGAGCGTGCGCCTCATGTTCAGAGGCTCAGTCCTCGCTGCAGCAGCCGCTGGGGTCAATTCCGACTTGCGGCCCTTTGCTGTATGTCATTCCCCCTTTTTCTCTCCTTTCATGTCTAAGCTGTCCTATAAAAGCCTAAAATGCAACAAAAAAATGCTAATAAAAAAATCATCCAGAAGTTGACAGAAGATATATTTTGGTTCACTGAATACCAAAGACAGGCATCCATAGATAGTCACTCATATGGGATTTTTGTTTGTAATGTGAACTGCACACAAATGCATACTGCGCTACAGTGGACAAGCTGGACAGTATTTCATTAACGTCTTAGTAACTGCATGAAGGATGGAGAGGTAAAAGTATTTATTCCCCATTTGTTATAAAAGAATAAAGGGATGAAGTTAATGGTATCACAGGGCACGGATTAAGTCCATTTTGATGCGAGGCTGAGAAGTTCATCACATTTAACTGGGGGACACCTAGTGGTCAGTTAATGCTTAACACTGTTCCCAAGACCTCACATGCTTTTAATTTGCACATACAGGTAGTGAATTGTCCAAACGTACTTAAGTTTTAACATCTGTTCTGTCTTTGAAAATCACATTGACCCTAGAAATCAGGAGGTACATTTTTAAAGGCAAAAGAAAAGGGGATGAAAGGAGCTGGTAAGAAGACAAGCACTGCTGTAAGCAAAATTCTAAAATGGCAGGAGTTGGGGGAGAAGCACACAATTGACTCACAGGACAGATCGTGATTTTGAGCTATATACATTAAATTGACTTGACTTGGTACCTGGCAGCAAATGTTTCCTAGATCTTGGACTCTCCCAGGGATATCTTTCCTGTTTTATTTTTCTTCTATCTTTCAAATACACACACACACACACACACACACACACACACACACACACACACACACACACACACACACACACACACACACACACACACACACACACACACACACACACACACACACACAAGGATATTCAAATAGGCCTATATATGCAATTTCTTTTTTGAATTTTGAATCTTTTAAGACAATTTGAACCTTGGGGTGATAAATACATACTGAGGCACATTTGTGTATTAACTACAAACTGTGTAACCCTTAATACCAACCATTTCCAATACAACATTTTGATTTCCTAACTTCCAGTTAGCATTTGGTTTCAGTCCGTTCCAGTTGTACATTGGTATGTAAACTTGCAGGGAAATTAAACAAAAAAGTAGTATCTAATGTTAATCTTAGAAATTAGTCTCAAGTCTTTAGCCACTTCTTAATTGCATATTCTCTTTTATTTTCAGCATGTTTTGAGGGACGTTACTGCAATCTTGCCTTACTGCAATTGAATAACTCATTTTAGCACATTATGTACTATTTCCTTTACTTTTTGCAAAATATTGAAATGTATTAGACTGTTTATTTCTTGTATTTGTAGTTTATATTGTACAAACAGAGTACCTAACCTAAGAGTAACTAATGGCCATTTGTCCATATCCTGGTGGCTGTAGGAGATTTTCTCTGAGTGCTATGCCTAGTAGTTATCCTCACATCGTGGTATTCCATCTTCTTCTGGATCGTTGCACAGCAGTTATTTGGCTCCATCATGTGGTCATGTAGAGTTAGTGCAACTGAAAGTGAACAGCATTACCTCCGTTTTGCCAGATTCCCAGCCAAGTTAAACTACACGTCAGTAGGAAACCTGTACTGGTGACTGGACGTGTGCAGTGCGCGTCAGGCGGTTCCCGGATGCACCAAACAGAAACATGGAACGGGTAGTGGTGGAAGTGCCGATCAACAACGGTGAGATACATTACCACCTACACGTAACGCGACTTTCAACCACTTATATTAACATCTCCTGAAAGGCGTTTGGTGCTTCTCTCGATTCGTGCGCAAATGCTCCTCCTCCTCTGACGCGTGGTTCGGCAATGAACGTGCTGCAGCCTCTGTGTGTAGGGCTATCAGTGCTTTACAGGTTATTTGTCTCGTTTCTGTGTATAGCTGCAGGCTACCGGCTGCTTGCACTTGTAGACACACAGTAGAGCACAGCAGTGACAGAGCTCCTGTCATCTGTCAGACAGCAGTTCTGCAACTGACAAAATGCTTACCCAGGCCTTATTTATTCCTCATCATTACATATATTACATTAGATTAAACTTGATTGTCATTGCACAGAGTGCAAGTACTGATACAACACCATACACACATCTGGCTTGTTAGTTCAGTGCATGGTAATACTATGTAATTACATAAGTAGAGTAGAGTGGAGTTTTTAAAGCTTCCATGCTCATCTATGATAGATCAGTTTAATGCCACACGCAGTCTTATGCCAGTAAGTATAATAGTTTTGGTCCAATGATAACAGTGGGTTTCCAAGGTAACAGTGGGTTCAGCAATTCCACTAACATATGTTCAAGTTGGACTTGGTATCTATTCCCTCTCAATGGGATCATTTATTTGTTTCCTTTTTCAAGAAAGGATCAGAGGTCAGAGCAATTCTGAAACAGACCCTCAGTGTGAACAATGGATTCATTACTTAGTATCTCACCTCACTGTGTATATCTAGGTTGTATCTATTCTATTTTATTCTGTCCTATTCTATTCCCTACTTCAGGTTTTTCTCTTGCCGGCCCCTCCACAACCCCACGAAAGCGTCAGGTGCGTTTTTCGGCGCGGCATGACATCATCCTTCTGAGGGAAGTTATCGCTCAGAACCCCTTTGCCTCCAAAGAGCCAGGTTAGTCCAGTTTCCAAAGGAATAATCCGTCTGAAAACACTAAAAACTGTTTAGATGCAGAGAGCTGCATTACAAATGCAGACATGTCAGAATATTTTTAGTTGGTGCTATAATGACATTTAATCCAGCAAAAATATATTTTTATATAGCAACTATATTAATAGCAACTATGCAATTTATATATATATATATATATATATATATATATATATATATATATATATATATATATATATATATATATATGTCTAAATATACATGTATTTTCACATGTGTGTGAATTCATTAATCTTCATCAGGACGGATCTGGGCCCGTGTGGGGGAGATCATCACTGCAGCCCTTCAAGATGAAAACTTTGAGGTGGATGCCAGGAGGTGCAGGGAGAGGACCATGCTTTTGCTGGACTACTACAAGAAACAAGACTTTCCCAGTCTGCGCAGGTTGGTTCAGTCACTAGGAGCAAACTGTACTCTTTCCTGAGGAAATAACTGGATGTGTTGTGACTTGGAGATGTGCTTGGCCTTACTAAAAAAGAAACGTAAGTTTAATGCGTGTGTGCTTTTGGTGTACTCAGATTTGGAACAGAGAGGTTGTACGCCCAAAAGGAAGACCTGCTCCATGAGGTTTTGGAGCTGGAGGCTGAGAAGGGGCTTCTAGCCAGCGGGGAAAACACAAAGTACCAGGTGGGTGTTGTGTTAGCAGATAAGTATAGGTAAACTTATCTGACACCACTAGCGCAAGAAATGTAGAGGGTGTTTTAGTGCCCCTGAGGAGGGGCAGATCAAGCTTAAAGTTATAGCTTCCATCACACAGCTTCATGCTGCAATTTCTTAATTCTGTCAACAGCAATACTTCTGAGTTACAAACATTGTTCTTGGCCAGAATTACATTAAAGTGTATGATTCATCACAACTGAGCTAAGCAGTTGTTCTGATTTCAAAGACTGGCAATATTTAAACCACAGACTACAGTATGTATAGTTAAGTGGTTCCAAACCTTTTAATGTTATGTCCCCTTAAAATAAAGAAGTGTACATTTTCAGCCCCTTGTCATTGGTTGCATACGTCTAGGAGTTAAAAAAAAAACATGAAAAAATCATGATTAGAGAAAATTCTTTTCTGTCTCATTAATCATCTCTTGACCCTTGGTATTTATTTTGTGACCCCCTGGGAACCAATGGTAGAGTCTGAAAGGAAATATATTGCACAATATGTTTTTAGCTGGCTTTGCACATTCTTTTTTAGATCTATATATTATAAACTCAATCCACACTGTGTTATTAGGGCCAGGATACCCATTGTCTATATGGACGACGTTTCATTTCCGGGATTGTTCAGGTGCCGCCGGAAATTTCGCCAGATGTCTCTCATTTTGGCCGGATGTCCGTCACCTTCCGCTTTCTTTGTGTTGGCATTAGGACTATGGTTAACTACTCCTCAGATCTCTGCAGGGTAAATCCAGACAGCTAGCTAGACTATCTGTCCAGTCTGAGTTTTCTGTTGCACGACTAAAACAACCTTTGAACGTACACATGTTCCACCAAAGGCTATTTTGCAGAGACACTTTCGCTCTGTCCGGCACTTATTAATGAAACGTCATCAATATAGACTACGATACCCATTATCTCATTACAACTGCAGGAGATGGGCCTTGTGTCTGTCTCAGATGGCAATAGGATAAAACTTTATTGGAACTGAGACTAGCCAGAGAAATTAGACATCCATGTCAGCAGATATGTTTGTGTTCTCTGTAACTATCTGGCCACATCCCATTTCTTCCTCTTGGTGGAAGAAGTTAACTTTGATGCCAAATCTGCACATACAGTACCACTAACACTATTACTGCTGCTACAACTACTCTAGTACTCTAGTAGTTGCTATCACTATACCAACTGCTACTGCTACTGTTGGTAACAGTTGCTGCTGTCGTTCATAATTCTCATTTTCTTTGTTCTTATTGTTGTAGAAGTTATATTTTAATCTTGTCTTATCTTTTTTAGGATGATGAACTGAGAAAGCGAGCCATAGAAGAACTAAGTCTACCAGAGCAGGACAAACCCAACATCACCATCACAGAAACACCCACTGCAGGTAAAAACTGATTCGCAACAGTAGACAGGACAAGACTCTGTCACTGGTAGTTAAAAGAAAAGGTATTCATTATTCCCTCTCAATCATTTCATCTGGCTGAGAGGCAAATCATATCTTGTTTAAATATGACTCAATAAGTATTTGCATGTAGTGAAAGACACTGCCAAGAATTAGGGCTGTGAACCACACTGGTGTCACAAATACTGCATCGTGTTTTAACTCCTGGCACTTTAAGATACTGATGATGCAGTCCATCGAGTAGCATGATTAATATTTAGTAAAACAGCAGGCTTTTAACATTATTAGAATGATGACTCTTTGTTTATTGTACTTTTAACATAAATTCCCATCATATCATCATTACATAGTGTGTGATCAGAATAAATAAAGTAGTAAAACAAATGTAAACAATATGCCATCCAAAACCTGTCTTTTAAGTGTGAAACATTAAGCCAATGTGTCTTGAAATATAGAAGTCTACAGGGGAGTGTTTCCTACTAAAAATGCAGACTTTGGTGGAGCATAGTTTAAATCCCTCTCCCCCAACTCTCCAGTTCAAGTGTCTATATGTAAGCAAGTATTTGCCCTTCCCAAGTGCCCTTCAGCAATGAAAACGTTCCAGCCTGCCATGTTACTCTGTATCTGACTGTTCCCTTCGGAAATAGGTACCTTTTTTACATAATTACTGTCACAGCAGAACCAGAGGAAGACCGTGAGGAAATGGCACAGCTTTCAGCGGCGCCAATGGCCAAGCAGCCCTGCCAGTGCTGCTGCCAGACCTACTCTGAGATTCTCAGCTTCCTGGAGAAACGCTCAGAGGCGGAGCAACGGCTACGAGAGGAGGAACTTGCCCTGCGCCGGGAAGAGCTGGAGATTCAAAGGAGTAAGACATTTAGAGAGTAGTGTGATTTGAAATTCAACCCTGTGTAATAGTTTTCCTTTTGTGTGGTTATTTTTTATATTTCAAAGTGGATTTTCATTAGATAGATTGAGCCACAATTAAAAAAATACAAATGTTACTTGACAGGATGCTTGTAATGTAGCATTTGCCACAAGTGTTTCAGATTAAGTTATTATGATATCAATTGTAAGTAATCTGGCTCTAAAAAAACCTTGTTTATTTTTTATCTTAGAAAAAATTCTAATGACGTTTGAATAAATGTTAGCCTGATAATCATTCTGAATTTCCATTTCATTTAAAAAATATGAGATGTGGGCAGCAATTCAGAGGTCTGGAACCAGGCTATAGTAAGACAATGAAATAGGAACCATTACACTTTAGGAATGAATATGCATCAGTGGAGTCATTCATGAAAATATAAGAGACTTGTGCAGTTATAAATGTAAGTTGAAAACGATGTCATCATCCTCAAGGGGTATTGAATTATAGCTTTTTTTTTTCTTTTTTTTCATTCTCAGGTAAGATCGCTCTGGAGAGGGAACGTCTGGGAGCTGAGAGAAAAGAGAGGGAACGGAGATTTGAGCTGGAGAGCCAAGAGAGGCAGGTCATCTTGGATCTGCTAAAAGAAAAGGTGCTGAAAAGCTGAAAACTGTATCACCTGCAATTTAATGCCATCTTTCAAAGCATGTAATCGGGAAACAACATAGTTGACCGCTTAAACGAGGAAGGAAACCAAGAAAACAGGAAGTAAAAAGATCAATGGTTGTAGGGTGTTACATGCAGGTTATTGTAAAATAACTAAACAAAATGCAGGGCGGTAAGCAGTTGCCACAACAGCCAAACAAATGAGTAATGTTAGGAGTGTCTGGGTGTATGCAGGTATGTATTGTGTGTGTGGTGCACAAAGTACCAAACATACATTAACCTGCAGACAGTGTTTAAAAGGTGCAATCATTTCCTAAACCAGCTGCACAAAGCTGACCCATATAGATCCCAGTAGACACTCGCTGCATTGCATGCCTCATGGTCACAGTCTGAATGGGGATTTAAAAGTGCTGCAATTGCTGGAGTGTCACCTAAGAAATGGAATGCAGAAAAGGGTGTGCGTGCGGTGTCTTAGGTGTGGTCATTGACCAAGCCAAAACTGGAAGACATGCAGGATTATTTGTGGTGCCAGGGTGAAAGAAATCGAGGAACAACTAAGAAAAGATGTTTTCAAGTAGTTCACAATAAAGTTATGGTGCAGCTCAAGCTTTTGAAAACTCTGTAGCATTTACCATATTAATGGCTTCACACATGCTAGATTCAGCCACTTGTTTTTCAATTTGAATTTTTTTTTTTTTTATTAAAATAGAAGTAAAACTATATTTTACTGAGTGTGAATCCACTGTACAGAGAGCACTTTTGTACTGCAAATAATACAAGCCATTACGTGGGTGTCCATATTCTATAGATTATACAGAAACAACTTTTTTTTAACTGATGTTAGTGTCAAAACTGTTGTACACTAATGTTGCTATAAGATAGTTATTAGTCAAATGTATATCCTCAGTTTAATTTGTTGTATCCAGATACAGTTAACTGTCATTGGTTAAAGTTACAATATTACATTAACATGGAATTCATGACAGGACACTTTTTATTACATGTTCCACTGATTTATTCAACACATTCTCACTCATCTCGTAAAATATGGATGCTTGGTCAGGTGCCTTTTAGCGTTCTTATTGACGCTAAAAGTCTCCTTTAGCATCATATCTAAACGCGCTTTATCAAAATGCGTGTGGTCGGGACTATTGGTGTCACTTTTGATGCAGTTAGGTTAAGGAAAAGATCGTGGGTGGGCTTACGTTTCCATGACACGCGGGACAAGAACAGGACGGTTGGGTTTAGGAAAAGAACGGGACGGTTGGGTTGAGGAAAAGAAGAATGGGACGGTTGGGTTTAGAAAACGTGACACGCGGGACACGATCCTCAGTCTCCTGGGTGAAAGTCCTGTGTTGTTTGACCCATCCACCACCCCAACCAACCTCACTATGTGGATTTTCGGGCTTTCATACTACTCGCTACGTTGTCGCTCTTAATGCTACGTCATCTTCAAATGCTGTGTAGCTGCTGCTCTCCCCGGTGCGTTCTACACACACGCTGAAGGGTGCTTTTTGCGTGGTATCTGACACTGACAGCCACTGCCCATACATCCGTACTTTACGAGTTCTTAGTGAGAACGGGTTCATTTATTACATGACACTTGCTACTGTGACTTTCTGTATATTGTTCATAAACAAATGTTATTTTTCTTTAAGTCCCCATAACATAGCCTAGGTTGTATAAATTGAACACACATTCTTTTGCTAATTTCTATTCTGAAAATAAAAAAGGTGGCTGTGTTTGTGTGGATCTACATTCTTCAACTTACTACAAAGAGTGCACATGACTCCAGTTGGCATTCCAGGTCTATGTGGTTTTGAAATTAGCTTATTTATCTCTGCACAACTTAAGCACTTGCACTAATTGAGTATTTCCAATTTCATGCTACTTTACACTTCTCCTCCACTACATTTCAGATGGAGATATTGTAGGCTACATTTTCCTCCAATACATGTATCTATAAACTGTAGTGACTACTTTGTAGATTCAGATTTTACATACAAAACACAACCAGGTTATGGGATCCTTGTTTAAATTAAATCTATCTATCTATCTATCTATCTATCTATCTATCTATCTATCTATCTATCTATCTATCTATCTATCTATCTATCTATCTATCTATCTATCTATCTATCTATCTATCTATCTATCTATCTATCTATCTATCTATCTATCTATCTATCTATCTTTCTTTCTTCACTGTTGATAGCCTACCTTATAGTCCCTAAACAAAATGATTGCCTTACTAACCTGCTGCTCTAATTACAGCGCTGCCTGTTTGAGTGGATGTTTATGACGAAACCAGAGCCATAGAGAGTCTTTCTCTATCACTCTGGACGAAACATGCCACCACCACATTTTTTGGTCGTTTCCCTTTAGTTTTATGTAATACAAATCCTACGCACTGATTGGTCAGAAATATATCTTACACGCCCTCTGTTGTTTCGATCTAGTCTCCGATTGGTTCTCTTTAAAGTAATTCCTTATTCCATCCACCCAATGAGCGTGTTTTTTCCCTGCTGAGACTACTGAGACTACTTGCTACGAAGTTTACAGTAGCCACATTTCGGAGTTTGGGAGTTATTACTCTGTAGCAGCGCCCAAGACAGTTTTGGTACATTTCTGTTCGTCTTCTTGGTAACATAAACCGGTGTGTGTGTGTGTGTGTGTATATATATATATATATATATATATATGTATATGTTCTGAAGACGAGAAAACGTCAGTGAGCCGCATGGATACACAGAGCTAAGCTTTCCATCTGCTGTCGATTTACAGGTAGATGGGCGTTTTTTGTGGCGCTGGTAGTTGTTGACTCGCTAACACGAGAGCGAGCGTTGCTCCCGCTTTACATGTGGAGCATGTGCGCTTCGTCATTTTAGTTTGTTACACAGTGTGGCGTTACAGAGATTCAGTAAGTTCTAAATTGTCTTACTGAAAGATGCTTCTGCATGGTGGAAGTCTTAACCACCCATAGTTTAGCTAGATGTTAGTGTGGAAACTGCTCTACAGGTAATAAACTAACGATTTTGATTATTGTGGGGAAACGTAACCAAAACAAATACCACATTGATTCCAAAACAACATGCCTATTAGGCGTTTTGGGGGTCACAGGTCTCTGGTCTCTCTTTCTCAAACTCCAAAGCTGTCATATGGTTACAAGAAAATGAATCGTTCAAGAAGTGGCTACCGTGTTTTTTCTGCTAACTCCACCACCGCCTGCACCGAGCTGGCCAAAAAGATCACAGAGTAAGTGGTGTTTCTGTATACTACAATCATGATTAATTTCATTTAATGTCTGTAATGTTGAGGATTGGCCTGTCTTTGTTACATGCCATGTCCCTGACAGTACACCTGGGAGTCATAGCTGCAGGTGACCTGAGGCAGGTGGGTGTGTAGCCCATTGTTTACACACACACACACACACACACACACACACACAAACACAAACAACAACTACGACAAACCACCTTTAGCAGTTGGTCAAGGGAGATGGAGAACTGCTATTTCAGTGGATTTTCCAACCTGAAAAATAATCAGAAGTTACAGTCTTGGCATGAACGTGATCAAACTTTAACACATTAAATGTTGACACAAAACTTTGGAAACTGATAGATTTTAAATCTATCATCCGCCTTGCATTGTTATGCTCCTTATGTCTGAAAAGCCTATTTTTCCTTAATTATCATTTCCCCTTTAATGTATCATCACAGATTACCTGTAAAAAGACACTATTCACAATGCCATAGTAAAGATGAAATATTTGTCATCTTAGATTTGTGATTTAATGTGGGATTTTTGCGTGGGAAATTCAAAATACCTGTCAGTGAGAATCTTTGTAATGAAACAAGCTCACTGTGCTAATACTGCTCTGTCAAGGGAGTATGCAGGGCATGGATACTGTACACAGGATGTTACTGTGTCAGGCAGCCAGGCATTTTTAAATAGGCAGCGATTCATGGAGCATTTAAATGGCTGTTGGTTTAGCAGAAAAACTAGTGAAACCAGGGTAAGATGCATCTGCATGATATGAAAGTAAAAACAATAGGACGTTTCTGTTTGCGATCCTAATGAAAGCACTGACCCAGATCTCTGCAAACACAAATAAGTTGGCCTACTAAAAAAGGGAGCAGCCCTGCACAATTGTCAGAGAGCCAAGTGTTGCATCGCTCACACAGCGAAAAAGAGCTGTTTGTCAACATTGCATAACATTATTATGGAGATTATGTTGCCATTGTGGAGCCAAGATAATTAAACAGGGTGAGGCTGTAGAGTCAGAGAGGCCTGTCTTGTTTAACAGGAGCCCTGCTTACTGTAGCAGCTCCCATTGTCACCGAGCCAAGCCCTCACTCATCTGTGTTGTGCTTTAAAGTTCCATCAAGTTCATTATCTATAGTTGGCACTGTTATGTGACTGTTTGGTTTTTAAAATGACCCACATAATTTATTTGCCCAAGGCACAGTTGTATTCATGATGCCTGGGCTTGTTCAGAGTTTGACTTGATGCAACAGGATTTTTCTGCACTGAATGTTAATATTTAGCTCAGTCTGTTTGTGCCAAGTGCTTCTTGTGGATGTTTTGACATTTTTCATCTTTGAACCTAGTAACAGATTTACAGTCTTGTCACATTTACACAACTGAACTTAACAAAAGCTTCAATGTATGGGTTCAACATTTTTCCCAAATCATTCAGAGCTCAAGTTGATGTATTCAAATGTCTTGTTTTGGCCAACCAACAGTCCAAAAGCCAATTTACAATGATATAAAACAGATAAGCAGCTGATCCAAAAGATCAAAATAATGTTTGGAGCTTTGGCTGGAAAAATTATGATTAATTGATATACCAAAATAGTTTCAAATTATTATTCTGTCAATTGACTAATCAATTGATTGCCTAATAGTTACACTTCTACAAATGACCTAAATAAGTAGTTGATTATCAAAATGATCAATGTTTTATTTTCTTTGAGTCGTGTTAGCCCCTTTTGTGGTTTAGTTGGTCCAATAAGCTGCTAGTCTCAATAAAAATAAAAAAATAGTAGTCTAGTACACGCTAGAACATTTACACACTTGAATTAACGGAACACATAAAGGTGTGTTTGTGTTTTTCACACTGCAGACTGTTTTTTTCCCCCAGACGCTTGGGTGTGGAGTTGGGCAAGTCACTGGTTCATCAAGAGCCAAATACAGGTAAGGCTGATGAATATCCTTAGGTCCCTCATTTTCATAAAGGAACGTGTTAGATCAAAGGTGAAGTCTGCGATTTTGGAGAAAGATTGTTGATATTTGAACTCAACAACACCCTTCAGTGCTCCTTCAGAACATTAGCATGTTTCAGATTTACTGTCCCTCTTGCTCCCACTTCCTTTCTCTTTATACATCCATAGCTTTTCCCCTGTCCTGTACACAAACGGAATTGTGTTGTGTGACTCGGTCCGAGCCACTTTGTTTCCCATTCACGGAGCTAGGGCTATGTATAAACACTAGGGGTGTACATCTCTACCTTATAAGACGATCCGATACGTATCTAGATACATGGGCTACAATACGGTTCAGGGACGATACATTTAATTATGGAACATTTAAGCCAATTCTATAAAAGAAACATTGCCTACCTTCAAATAAATATATATTTTGTAAAAGGGACCAGGTAATAATAAAGCTAGGACATGCTAATAGTATAACTTCAACTAGCCACTTATAACCAAATAACAAACTCATCAGCTCCATATTAAATGAAACAGCCTCCTTGCTGCTCTAATCTTAATCAGTAATTCTGTTAACATAGGTTCACGTTACACAGCCATTGTGAGCACTCTAATTATAATAATCATATGTTTTACGTGAGTACGTATATGAGCACAATTTAATACTGTTACGAGTGTTAGCATGCGGCTAGCTGACTTTTATGCTAATGTAACGGAACATCTTAGAATATATAAATGTCAATATAAACTTAACACATCCAAATACAGTACACTCAAATGTTTATGAACGCACACAAGAATGGATGACTCACAGACCGGAGCTAGTACAATTCACAATATCCAAGATGTATTCCTCTCACCCTAACTACAAAAACGAAACCTAGCAGTCGGCACAAGTTTTTTTCTGCAAACCCAAACAAAGGCACTTATTGGCTGATCCCTGCCACCCGAACATTAATGACCAAGTTCGTAATCACACAAATGGCGAGGCTTTTATCTCCCTTGCGCACATACATATACATACACCCGGCTCTTTCAACGGCATTGCGCACACAGCAGCAGCTTTGTTGAATTGACAGCAAAGCTTCAGTCAACCAATTCGTAAGTTTAATATCGGGCCATCGGCTGAATCTTGGTCCATTTAGATCGATCCAGGGGTCCGTGTATCGATGTAGTCGTATCTGTGATAATACAACTGGATACCGATTTGTATTGGTGAATTTTTACACCCCTTTTCTTCAGTGCACACGCTGAATGGAAGGCTAGCGTACCGTGAGGAGATATTCGCTAAATTTAACAAAAAGTTTATTGGATTAGAATTGCATACTCCACCTTTTAATGAGCTATGGTTTCGTGTTATTGTCACTTAACTTTGTACCTGAACCCACAATGATTGTGTTTTTGTTATGTTTTTTTCAGAGACTAGAGTGGATGTGAAAGAGTCTGTCCGTGGACAAGACATCTTTATCATTCAGACCATTCCCAGGTATGGCAGAAGGATGCTCTTGATGCCTTAATCTTCTATATTATTAACAAAGGATCATATCACTGTGTGATGTGATGATACCTCAGAGAATTGTCATCCAACTCTGATGAGTTTTTCAGCCTCTTTTACAGCTCATAAATGCAATGTTTGGTTCCCTCTCATCAATCTCGTTTCCAGCAACAGCAGGCAGCTGTTCAGCAGAAAGCTCTGAAAAACCCAGTACCTGCCTGGCTATTGACTATCGCAATACTAGCTATAGTGTATATATACTGTATATAGCTATAGTTTATCTTTGCAGCAAGTAAAACAGGAAGAACAACACTAACTGTGGCCATTTCACTTCTGCCAATTGACTTCTCTGTTTGTCCTTGTTAATCCAGTTTTCGCTATGATGAAGAGGAATGCTCTGAAAGATAACAAGAGCTCACAGGAGGGGACATCATATTGTGGGATCTCTGGTTTGAACAAGCTGTCAAGGCCAAAATGGCTAGATACAGTATGCTGTTACACCAACAGCTCTTCATCTTTCTAAAGTAGTCAAACTGTCCTAGTCATCAAAATAACAGACATTATGGTAGTCTATCTCACCACCACAGTACTGAGTTTTAGTTTCTAGCCAGAAAGGCTATTGATTTAAAAATGTCCTGTGAGCAAGAATTCTATTGCTGAAAAGAACTTTATAGTTAGGCCACGTTTAGCTATGTGTTTCTTTTGTTGCAACTTGATCAATGATATCACAACAGCCAGAAACATTCAAGGTTATTTTTGACTTAGGGCTTAGAGGAAAGGCTGGTTGAGGTGGAGTCTAATAACAGGGCATGTGAAAACAATGGGAACAGTTGAATTCTTACCAGACAGTGTTTACTTTATTTACAGTGGTTAATGGGATAATGATCTTGTTAATGAACATTAAATTCTTGACTCATCAATCCCCATCAGCTCATCAACATATCCTCTTGTACCTGTTTGGATCGTCTTTGTGGCCGACTATAGGCTCAGACTGATTTCATACCAGTACTGTTTATCTGGGTTGTGATGTCTGATGTAATCTCTTGTCATTGAATGTGTTGTTTCTCAGAGATGTCAACACGGCCATCATGGAGCTGCTGGTTATGGCCTATGCCCTGAAGACGTCCTGTGCCAAGAACATCATTGGGGTCATTCCCTACTTTCCTTACAGCAAGCAGTGCAAGATGAGGAAGAGAGGATCCATTGTCTGCAAGCTGCTAGCATCCATGTTAGCTAAAGCTGGTATGGACTGGGTGTTGTAATTTCTGGTCGGACAAAAAACAGACTAATATAACAAGCTTCCTGTCCTGTTAAGAGGTGTTGGGCATCGTTTTGATTTGAACTATTCTGATTTCAATTCTGATTCTTCCTTTCAATTCTGGTTCTTATCGATTCTCAATTTCAAATCTTTGAGGGGTGGAGTTGAAACAGGTCACATGCTTATTTCACAAATAAGAGGAAAGTTTGATTTTGATTCAGTGGTGATTTACAGGTTTACCGGGTTTTTTCAATGTAAAATAAAGCCATACTAGAGCGCCACTTTCTGGGCTCCACGGCTGCAACACACAAGCCCCTGGCCGCTACAAAAACCAAAACTTGCGCATTATAAAGTTGGAAACGATGATGCGATTTTAAACCAAATCTTACAACGATTCCAAGAAAGAAAAGATTCCATTGGAATCTTAATTTTTAAAAACAATATCAAGTTGGAACTGGTTGTCGTTGCCCAATCCTACTGTTAAAGTAGGGTCACGTATTATGACTGTTTGTTTGTCTAGGTCAGTTGATGCTGACAGTCGGCAGATAGAATCATATAGTTGTAATATGTAAAGATTCAGGGCAGACTGCCGTCCATGTTGGTTTTGGCGCAAGAACATGCAAAACAAAGTTCTCGCAGGATTTGCAGGGGCTCATACCACGAGAACTCTAGTCGTTACTGATTAGTTGTTCAGAGTTTTTTCTGGTGTATTCACTCAGACGTAAGTTTATACTCTGTCAAAGACTCAAATATATGTGCAAGCTGGTAGGAACAATCTTTATGTGTGCTTTGTCCAGTCCTTGTCGATTTCAGCTAGTCTTCAGGTTTGTCCCAAGCTTTAGCTGCACATAGCAGAGCAGAGTTGTGTGCAAATTAGACAGTGTACAAGTCCTGTTGCATAGTTTATTTGTTAGGCAGAGGGCGGCAGATGTATTAATTTGCGCACCACATTACTTATACCTATTTTTCTGGTGGTCTCATAATTTCCCGCTTTTATTTTGAATACCATGCCAAAATGTATTTTTTTGCCAGGGAGTTCTGTAATTTTGTGCTTCAAACCACTGCATGGATATGTTCTGAAGCCATACCAACTCATGTGGGTATGTCTTTGGTATTGCAGGGCTAACTCACATCATCACCATGGACCTCCACCAGAAAGAAATCCAGGGCTTCTTCAGCTTCCCTGTTGACAACCTGAGAGCTTCCCCTTTTCTCATCCAGTACATCCAGGACGAGGTGAGGCTGTGTTACACTGGACACAGGCACAGCAATGATGGTGTTCTACTGTACATAAACGAATGAGTTTTGGAACTAATATATAGTTAAACAACATTTATTCTTATGTAAGATCTCAGTTTTATATTTTATCAATGAAAAGAATGTTTCTCCTTGCTCAGATCCCAGACTACAGGAATGCCGTAATTGTTGCAAAGTCCCCTTCAGCTGCCAAGAGGTAACAAGAAAGCCTGGGTCCTTAAGTCCTCTAGTTGCATTCTCTGTTTAACACAAGTGCACCACTTCTCCTACTGTCACGGTGGAAAGCTTCTTTCTTTAGCATCACATTATGATTGTGCTTTTGTCTTTTTGTTATACCATACCATATACATTTTATATATTATATATATTTGTCTTTGTAGGTATGTTTAAACTTCTGTGCAAATTTCTTTCTGCTCTTTTGTGCCTGCGTATTTGTTTATATGTGTTGTGTTTGTCAGTTTCTTTGACTCTTGTGTGTCTGTGTGTCCGTCTGTCTCAGAGCTCAGTCCTACGCTGAGAGGCTGCGACTCGGGCTGGCAGTGATGCACGGGGAGGCCCATCATTCAGAGTTGGACATGGCTGATGGAAGACACTCTCCCCCCTTGTCCCGCACCACCCCAGGACACACCGGCCTGGAGCTGCCATGTAAGACACACAACACAGCTACATGCCTGCTCACAAGTATCATCATATTCTGTTACCAGTTGCAGATATTTATTATGGCATTACTGGAAACAAATCAGTTTCATGACTCTGATGATGATTCTGTATTACTAGTTGAATGTAAACAAAGTTGCTTTTCATGTTAATGTTGACTCCACATATTCTTTCAAGCCTGCTCTTCATGATCATGTGACCTGTGCTTCACTAAAACACCAAGAAAGTGCCTTGGATGTTTGTTTCCTCCTATTTTTTGCATTATTGTGCACGCTCAGCCAAGAGAGCTCCTCAGTGAAACAACAGGCAGGCAGAAACCTCACAGGGAAAATCTCCGAATTGCTTATCATTTATTGTCACCAATGGGCAAATGATGAGTGCCAAGTCAGAATGCAAGGTGAAAGCCATCTCCTCATCTATATCTTTTTCTGTATCATGGTGACTGTTGACTTATGAATACAAAAAGAAGATCATTTTAAGTGTTAAAACTCGGCATAAAGACAGCCATAGACTGGAATGCAACTGTATTAGCAGCAGGGATTTTATTAATCATTAATGGATTTAAAATGATGACGTGTTTCCACTGCCGACAGAAAACTTACTTTTGAAACAACTTGTGTAATGTCAAGGCTTCTTAGCACTTATGTGAGCAAATGTGCTCGTAAGTTCAGCTCTTTTGTTGGGTGACATGGAGAACTAAATTTTCAGAAGGGAGATTAGAGGGCTTGAGTTTGGAGCTGTGTGCTCATCAGACTGTAAGAAGCATTAATGCCAAGGTACATTGCCATCTGATGCTCATGTGTCTGTAGCCACAGAAATCGTAAGCCAAAGTTTTTAGTAGTTTCGTATAACCAATGTCTTGGTATCTTTTTTTATATTTATTGTTTTGTTCTTTATAAGATCCAAAGAGCTCTGAGTAAGGCCCAGTAGCAGGGCTGACCTTCACTCACAGTTTCAGTCTTATCTTAAAGCTGCCTAAAATGGCCAGCTTAAGACCAGAGTAATGCCCCTGCTGACCCTGCAGTAACACACACACACACACACACACACACACACACACACACACACACACACACACACACACACACACACACACACACACACACACACACACACGGTTTCTCAGCATGTTTCAGGTCAGCCCTGCCCCAGACATTGTTGAAGCCAGCTAAGAAATACTGCAGGCAGTGACTGACATTGCCCCCTTTTTCTTCCCCAACCAGATTTATTTCCCTCCTCATCTCATCTTGTTCCATTTGCTGTCTTTTCAGCTGAATTTACCATCCCCCTCCTTCTCCCCCCTCGACTTGGAAAATGGCTTTCTCTTCTCCGGCAGGAGCTGAATCACACTCATTCCTGCCCCCTCTCTCTCTCTCTCTCTCTCTCTCTCAAATGATGGAGGGGGTTGTTTTGGATGTTGCTGATGTGCTCTGTGTTTGTTGTCTAATTGTGCA